>NC_048302.1:78440915-78525423 GCF_013100865.1 Trachemys scripta elegans | reverse complement strand
CCCCCCAGGCCCCTACCCCCCACCTGTCCCCTGCCCGCCCACAACCCTACCCCCCCCCCCGGAACGCCCCCCCCGAACTCCCAGCCCCCCCGTCTCTTGACTGCCCCCTCCAGAACCTCCCTGCCCCTTCTCTGACCCCCTGGCCTCCTTGTTGTTGGCCTTTCTTCACCTAATGTCTTGGTGAACTTGCTCAGGAACTGCCTGAGCCGCTGGGCAGCAGCCGGGGAGGAGCTCCAGACTGCCGGAGCCGATCTGCGATGCAGGGAGGGAGGGAGGGAGGAGGACGTGCTCTCTCTGGCTGAGTGTCGGAGTCCCAAGTAAGTGACACCGGCCGGCCAGCAGCACTGTTAGCCGTGCGTGCTCTGCATGGGGGGGAAGTCTGGACATTTACAAATTCCCCCCGGACGCTATTTTTAGCTTAAAAAGCCAAACATGTCCGGGGGAATCCGGACGAATGGTAACCCTAGAAAAACAATATGACCTCCCCCAGTGCATTGTTTCTTTCTGATCTTAATTCTTTAATTTGATTTAACTTTACTTATGGTCTTCAGCACAGTACCAATGAGTTGTTCTGACAATCCTAAACAATTAAGGGCCCATATTTAAGAAAAACAAGTACTTAGGTGAAGTTCCTTGAAATTACTGAGGAAAATGAACTGCCAGGTTTGTAGGTCCAGCAGACTCCACAGAGGAAAGGGTGGTCCCATTGTCAGAAGGAGCTGTTCTGACTACTATACAGTATAAAGCGAAGAGCAGAGTTTTATTTCACCAGAGAATTTGGAAGATATGTAGAAAAGAGTGTATACCAACCCAAGCTTATTCACCTTGGCATGAAGGTCCCGATCACCAAAGCTCCTGGGTCATTGAGATTGCTGCAAGACTTTCTATACCTTGATGCTATCAGTTGTACCAAGAAAGTAGGTCTGAATTGTGAGCTCCCCATAACATAGTTCAGGAAATTTGATAAGAGACCAGCATCCGGGTAGCAATTTTTGAAACACAAATGGACTTAAACAAAACCCACTTACTTTCCTGCTAGGTGGCTTTAGCGTGACCAGATGTCCCAATTTTATAAGGACAGTCCCAATTTTTCAGTCTTTTTCTTATATAGGCTCCTATTAACCCCAACCCCCCATCCTGATTTTTCACACTTGCTGTCTGGTCACCCTAGCTGGCTTGCCCTATTGCACAGAGGAAGGCGATGTGGTATAAACATCACAAAGCTCTTCAGAGACTGGGATTTTAGTCATCTTCACTCAGCTATAAATATACACATAGAAGTTTGGTAGAAGAACATATTGCAGGAATAAAGGGTAGTGAGGGAAATGAGGGGGAGGATATAAATGGCAGTGCTGATGAAAGGCTGGGGGTATTTAGACACCTTCACATTTTTTAAATCACAAATCCTGAGCAGCATTTCACAAGACACCTAATGGCAGGAGCTCCTCTCCTGAAGCTGTTGTTCAGTTCACCTCAACTGAGCTATTTCAAATTAGCAGGAGGAGTAAAAAAGAGAAAGGGATTGAAGAAAGAGGAAGTTTGTACAAAGAGGATGAGATTTTGAGGGAGGGTAAACAAAAACAAGACAAAACAAACAAAAAACAATGTAAAGGGGGAAGTAGGGAACATCTAGAGTCAAGGAAAAGTAATAAATAAGAGAAAATACTAATGGGGAAAATAAGATGCCAAAGAGAAGCAGAATCAGAAGACAATTTGGAAGAGTGAAGAAAATGGAAGAGATACATTATAGAAAAATTAGTTTGCAGGAAAACTCAGACACTGAAAAGGGTAAAGAGACTCAGATACAGGGGGACACATGGAGAGAAGGAAGGGCACACTGTACGTTTTTAAAAAAAGGTTATTGGGTTGAAACCACTGTGGCCAGGCAAGTTGATTCTGAACCAGTTTAACTGAAACTAATTTTAGACAGAGACCAAGTCTCTTGATGAGATGCCAGCAGAGTCTGCTGTCTTTAGTTGCTGTCCTCATTTAAGCTCCTAGGCAGGAGTAATCTCCTGATATGGAGAGCTAGGGAGACACTCCATGCTAAGGTCCATTCCAGGTAGGAAATCTACGCTTAAGAGTCCAGCGCTCCAATTAAAGAGCAAGAGAACATAGTTTCTCAGCCCACCTCTGGCCATAGGCTTGGAGCTATAGTTAAAGTGACATTGAGCTATCTATGCCTGGCTACATTGTGGGCAGTAACCAGGGGCCGGTGGCCAGAACCCTCTTTATCCCCACAACACTCCACTTGCCTCACCCCCTGCCTACCCCTGCTCCAAACAGGCAGGGGCAGCCAAGCAAGGAATAGCCAGAGCTAGGCACCCAGCTTCAGGCTAACCAGAGCATCCCCATCAAATGGCAGGAAGCTGTCAGATGGCTCTTCCAGTCCGGGCCAAGCAGCAGCCAGCACCAGCAGCTAGCAAGACAACTGAACCGCAACCCTCCATCCAGTCCAGCAGGAGCAGCAGTCAGCGGCAGAGCCTCAAGTTGCCACCTGAGTTCTCTCAACACCACTCTAGGGAGATGGCAGAGCATAGCAATCCCTTTGCTTCTAAAGCTCATTCCATGCTGCATCCTTGTCAGGTTTACAGTTCTGGTAATCGGGACATTCGTAAAGCATATTCACATATTCAAATTAAAATATGAAGATATTTGCATGAGGTCTCCAGATTTCTGAACCTTCAGCCTGAACAGGTATGAAGCAAGTTCAAACACGGGTTTCCAAATATAGTTCTAGGGTGTGTGTATAAAGGGCCTGGGAACATAATCTAGGTTTCCTCCTAGACAATGTGCAGGTGAAATCACAGACTAAGAGGTGAAAAGCTATCCTGTGAAGTCCTCCAACACTTCAAAAACTAAACCAAACCAAAGAAAAACCAGGAGGTGTATTTGAGGAGAAAAAAAAAAAAACTGAGCCCAAATTACTGCTGCGTAACAGTGATGGGACTACCAGAACTTGATTGTAGGACTGATGATTGGTGGAATGATTAATGAGGATGCTTTGCCTACAGGCCACTCAGAGCATTTTTCTAAACTTGCTCAATGTAGGGCATATCTACATATCCTTTTTTGGAAAAAGGGTCAGTATTAGATGAAGGTTAATTAAAATGTGTCAGCCAACCCCTACTGAAACATGACCACTTTTCCTAGTTTCAAAATATTTTTAGGGATGAGATTATGAAAAGCAATAGGGAACAGATGGATGGGTGAAAGGGTGCAGTTTTTCTGGCACTATAGAAAAGAGTATGTGTAGTATTATAGTTGTATGAATCACAGAGAATTGAAAAGTCAAGGAACAATGGCTGCCAGAACCCATTTCAAATAGAAACTCTTACTTGATATCCAAAACATTAATACATAATGCTTTATACCTGACCTTGGGGCATATGTGAACATTAAATCAGGCAAATGGTGGTTGTTTTGGTAGTCAAACCAACACTCCAGAGCCAAGCCAAAACGTTTGGGGTCAGAATCGCTCCATAACCCTTTCTCCTGTTATGGCAGGAAAATGGCATATGTAAATCTTGTTTATGATTTGTCAAGTCTGTTTCCATCCACAGTGTCATTTGCACTTCACCCAAACAATCACCTTGCTAGTGGTTCTTCCTCTCCACTGTCTGTGTACCATGACCTTCTTTGGCCCACAGAGATGGCAAAGGGAAAAAAAGAAAAAGGGAAAATTGAAATTTGTCTCCAATTGATTTTACAATGCATTAAAGGATTTTGCATTTCACCGAAGTCTGATCCACCTCAACTATATTCTTGTAAATTCAATTATAAATATGTTCATTGTAGTTGCATTAGCCTGTATGTCCAATTCAAATTGGGAGTTTTAAATCCAATACTTACGTTTAGTTTTCACCCTTGCTTCTCTATTACTAGAAATGTTCATAGAGATTTCATTCAGTATGCATAAAAATATCAAGCTGCAATTACCTTTGTTTTTTGAGATGGCAAATTTGTTGTGCACATTTTACTAAATGCGGGCAAGAAACACTGGATGAAACTCAAGAATATATGTGTCCTCCACATCCCTTGAAGGTGCAAAAAAACCCACTGAAAACATATAACCAAATGTTATTTAATATCTTAAAAAGTAACACAATCCAAAATGGATATTTCACACAACACTACGTAAACAACATGTACACAACAGTACCATATGGAGGGACTTTCAAATATATAGACTTACAAAAATCCCTGTCCTTTTCTCCTTTAAATTATTATACTAAGCATGACAAGTAATCATCATTTACAATATGGTACACTGACACAATAAAAACCATGTTACAAATGTGCTGTTATAAATCAGTAACATTAGGGAAGACATTTTATGAACTGTAATTATTTCATATGAAATACTATACAATATAAACAGAACATCCATCTTGGATGACCTTTACAGCAACCAGAGACCAAGTAATTTTTAAAATTTATTTTCAGTGCAAACACATTTATACAAGGCAGTCTTGGCTGCAAAACTCCCTTCTAACATACAGTAAGTCCCACTTGCATTTATTAACTCATTTAAACCTAATGCGACAGTCACATTCAGTCACCCACAGAAAGTTACCTGCAGAATTATGATCCCTTTAAACGTAAGTCTCCTCTATGTATAAAAGTAACATCTGTGCCAATTACTCTAAGAGCCCTGTTCAGACCTTTCATACTTTCACATGGGCATCCTTTGGGTGGCTCTTATCCACTGTACAGCTTGATGAGTGCATTATACTGAACAGAGATTTGACCTTCCACTGTGCAAAACAGATGGTTGTGCATTAGCATCCAGGCGCGGGGGCAGGAGGCTTGCTGACTGTGCATTTCACTACAGATTTCATATATAGTCATGGGAGAAACACCTGTTTATTCAAACAAAGTCATATTTTCAAATCCAAGTGTGAGTGGCCTTCTGCCTCTTCTACATATTTAACCCAGGGAAGGGAAACAAAAACCCTCAGCTTAGAACAAAGCTTCAATGGAGTTAAGGATTGAGTCTGATCTCAGTGTAAATCAGTAAAGTTATTCCAGATATACACCTGTGTAACTGAAGTAAAAATTTGAAATGCTGCTACCAAAAAAAGGTGATAATCCCATTCTCCTTTCACAACAGTGGCACTTCAATAATTCCAGTTGGGCATGTTGTATATAAAAAGGAAATTCTGATGCATTAATAAACTATAGACTAATTAAATTATGTATGTTATTATGGGTAACATTTAAGTATATATGTTTAAAGGAATTAAGTAAAAAATTGCAGCATTTCTCTTTAATACTATATTGTCTTCTTCAGAGGAGCAGAGAGGATTGTAAACTATGGTGTGACTCTAGATCAAAAGAAGACCCTCCACTTACTCAGTATAGCAATTTGAAGCATCACCTTGGGGAAAGCCCTGTAAAATGTATTTGAAAAACAAGTTTTTAGTTAAAATTGACTTTTCTGAAACCACTACTGGCAGCAGCCCTATTGCTGAAATGTGAACATTTTTGGCACTTTCAATATCGAAGTCCAGTGCAGGACTATAAAGTAGTTTCTCTCCTACTTTAAGAACTGTAACACCTCAGAAGAATATCGTTATAGTGTAAACATTAAGCACTTTGGTTAAATATTAAAACATTAAACCTATTGTCATGACTCAAATGAAATAAAGAATCTGATAATCACGTTGTTGACTCTGTGTGATCTTGGACATGTCACTTAACCTTTCTGTGTTTCAATAAGTCAGTGAGTAAAATAGGGATAATGAAATTTCCCTACCTCACAAGCTTGTGATGCTTAATTAATGGTTTGCGAAGCGCTTTGAGATCCTCAGGTAAAAGGCATGAAATATAAGTGGAAAATATTATCAGTTTATGATGGGCTCCAAATACTGTTTATGATCTTACTTTTTCAAAAAATAAACTACCATCACCAGCAATAAGGTTGAGGTTTTCATCAAAAACTTTGTTTTCAAATAGATTTTACTGTTTGAATGGGGGTGAGAATGAGGGCAGGTCTTCACTACGGGGGGGGGGGGGGTCGATTTAAGATACGCAAATTCAGCTACGCGAATAGCGTAGATGAATTCAACCTATAGGAGCCGACTTATCCCACTGTGAGGACGGCGGCAAAATCGACCTCCGCAACTCCCCGTCGACGGTGCTTACTCCCACCTCCGCTGGTGGACTAAGAGCGTCGATTCGGGGATCGATTGTCACGTCCCGACGAGATGCGATAATTAGATCCCCGAGAGATCGATTTCTACCCGCCGATTCAGGAGGGTAGTGTAGACCTAGCCTTACTTTCTACCATGTGGGTGTTTACATTGCTCTGTGGAGTCAAATGGGTACTACTCTCTCTCTTTTTTTTAATTAAAATACTTACACAGCAAAATTGGCTCATCTAGTGATTGTATGTTAATTTACATCTGAATAATGGTATTGGTATTCTGTATGCTTGAATAAATTCAGGTTTTGAACATAAATTAGAGCTGCTAAGGGGCATCTTCCACTTATTTTCCTTGGTTTTTGAAAATTTCCTAATTTTAAAAAAAGGCAACTTGTAATTGGCTATTACTCTACAGCTAACCCCCTTTTTATTGGAAGTCTGCCCAGGTTCTTTGCAGGATGGGCACCTCTGTATACATCTTACTTAGGGACCCTGATACAAATCTCAATAAAGTCAATTAAAGTTTTATAATTAATTTCAATGGAAGCAAGCATCTGAGATGCATGGGATTTAGAAAATGAAGTGCGCATCATTTAAATGAGAGCTGGATAGCACATAGCTCCTGCCATTCCAAGAGAAGTTCTGATTTGATATGTTGGCATAAGTGAAGGCAGAATAGGGCCCAAAGTGTTTGAAGGTTGGCAAAAAAAATACCTGGTGTGTCTTCTGTTAAACTCCAAACTGCCAATCATATTTCATATACTGTAGGTGTTAATGATCTGCTAAATTACAACTATCATTTTCAGAGGGGTAGCCCTGTTAATCTGTATCAGTAAAAGCAACGCAGAGTCCTTGTGGCACCTTAGAGACTAGTCTGCGTTGCTTTAATGATCATTTTGACTTTCTACCAGGTAAAAACTTTAGCAATAATGGCGAGACAATGGAAGTTATTAGGCTTCCGTCCACCATTAACAAAATTATGTGGCCTCGTCAAAATCTCAAATTATTAAACGGAAAGCCCAATTTAATAGAGTAAAAGGAAATCATGGCAATGAAAACATAATGACTTTGTATGCAAGCACTGACACACAAGAGAACACCATGACCTAATGATTCAGAATTTTTTTAACCTTGCTTTTTACAAAACACTTTTTTTAATGTTGCTGCATTTCATCAAATTCATGGAGGTAGTTATATATGTAAAAAAAATTACCATACAAGTAACGTTGTATTATAATAATACATATTAAAGTGTGCAAAATGCCGACAGATTTGTGTTGACCCTTTAAAGTTGACACAACACAGAGATTCAAACTAATTCTGTAAACCTTTAAATTGTAAGAAGAATGACAGATAAGCAACCACGTAATACAAGGCTATAATTTCATTGAAGGACTCAAGCTCCACTCCCGTGGTTTTGTTACCAGAACCTCACGACGGAATTTCTTTATATTCCCTTGTTGATTTTTTTTTAAAAGAATTCTAGATCAGAATGTTTCTATTTGAAACATCTGTTTACATTCCATATTCTGAGAATCACATTAATACAGGTAGTATGCCATGTTAACATTAATATGACATTTTATGTTGTCCGCTGGTCTATGGGAACTTTCAGAAATCACATACCATACAGTTTTTAAGTAGATACTATGATATTTCTCTGCAAAGAGGTCTTCTGTACAGTCAACTACCTGTATAAATTTTAGTAAGTTTATAACAAAGAAAATGTTTTCCCCAAAAAGGTAAAGTTTGTCTTTGCTGTTCACATTTTAATACTGCAATTTGTACTTTCAGATAATCAGCTATAAGTTAAGATATTGTTCAAACATTTTTATTTACTGAATTGATACATACTACTAACATCAGAGCATATCTCAGAAACAAAAATCACAGTCAGCCACTGTATCATATATAATGACGCCTCACAAAAAAGACTCGAGTCTGCATGTAATAAGCAATCCTGAAGTTACATATTTAAGCAATAAGATGGGACAGGCAAAGTATTATTGGGTCATGATAGCATGGCTTGGAAGGCATGATAAGGCAGGAGGCTAAGGGCCAAGTGACTTTAACCAACCAAGAAGCACAATAATTTCCCTTATGTGCACTGAAAGGTCTTATTGCTCTGATGAAATGGAATTTATACATAAAAATAAGAAAAACAGTTAGATGTGTGCATTATAGAAATAGGTTCTATATGATATACTGACAGAATCAGAAACCAATTGTGTCCAGAGTTATAAAGCCATTTCATAAGTATGTAAGCTATATTCAACTGTGTAATATACAGCTGTATCTTTACTAAAGAATTCTGATGGCAATACAGAACATGAGTGAAGCTCAAATGGTTTATACAAGTTATACATGTCACCAGAAACTTAAGAAAATGTTGGTTTTTAATATGTACTGTTGGGTGTAACACCTGGGTACCAATAAAAGGCAATGTAAGTATTTACGTTGCTGAACATTCTTCTTAATGTTTTCATTTTTCTTCCAGTTCTGATAAAATAGCAAATGTGGGAACTTTTGGAGACAGTTTGCTGCAGTATATGTTTGCATATGTAACAGAGCAGAATTTGGCCCTTTATACCTAAAAATTACTAGTGGAGTTTGCCTATCTGTAAGAATTACTCTGGAGTAATCAATTTAGCATAAATTACTTTGGAATAACAATTTAAGGGAGTACAAATAAGATACACCACACCTGCAGAATTAGGATTTCTCGACCAACCATATGAACACATTTAATTTCAAATCATATGTAATTTTAAAAGCTATTCATGTCCATAAAATGCTGAATTGTAAATAACGCCCATTGACTAAAAGGCCTGAAGTTTATACTTCTCTAAATGTCTCCTTTGATAACCACTACAATGCACGCTATTTTCAACAGCCTAATTTAGGCACTCTACTTAAAAGCTATATAAAATAGAATTATGTCCTTCCATTAGAAAGAAATCAACTCTTCAGGCCATGCTTGTCATTTGTATCACAAAGAACTTCTCTTTTGTTCAAACAAATTTGTTATTCTGATTCTCACATTAACAGCACGTTGGAATATCAGACGTGCCACACCAATGAGATCACCTTCCTTAAATATTTGATTTATACTAAAAAAACCTGTTACGCCTTTTCTGTCACTATTTGCTTTGCCTCAACCATAGTTAGACTTCCCCTCCTTTCACCTGAATTCAAAGGCCTACAACTCTGTTTGCAATTATGGAAGGTTAACGTAGTAAGTTTTAGACAAGCATCTCATATACTTTTGAAACAAAAAAATAAAATACAGCAATTCCCCTTTACCCACCCCACATACTTAAAACATGACCTCTTTTGACTTGCTTTTATAGATTCTTGCAAAATCGTGTCATGAAAACTCACAGTGAAAATGACTGATATATAAATAATTCACAGATAGAGCTGAGGTCTTTACTAGTCATGTTTGGCTTTCTTTTTCCTCAAGGTGACCGAGCTGTTTATTTTTAGTGGTGGCTCAATTTCTGAAATAAAAGGATCAACTCTGTGGCCGAGTTTAACCACTCACAGGGGGCATCACACATCTGTGGCATTTTTAAATGGAGTTGGCAACTGCATGGACATTGAAAATGCAGATTACACTTACAGTGTCTAGACTTTCATATATGTGCTCAGTTACAATTAAGTGAAGCTAAGGTGTACATATTATCCCTACTGCTATTCTGTTGCTACAGAGCTGCAAATGTGAAAAGCAATACCTTGAAATAAAGATTTCTTTGTTGTCCCTACATAGCAGCACAGTTTAAGTAAACACCAAAACTGTGGATGAGATGCTCGTTTTTCCAAAGATGTAAACATCAGTCCCAGTGTCGTAAACTTTGCTGTATAGGATGAGACAGAAGAGCTGAGGCAGAATGACTATCAAACACTAGTAACAGAAGCTTGTAGGCAGTTAGCAGGTTTCTGCAGTTTTTCAGCTTCACTTGTTGGAGGGTCTGCACTTGCTCGAAAGTTGAACATTGGACCTGCGCCACCATGTGCAGGACTCAGGGCTGGGTTCTGACGTCTGTTACTTTCAACAATACTTGAAGTGTTGGAAGCCAGGCTCTCGCGAGTACTAAAAAGCAAAATAAATTAAATAAACAAAACAAACAAACACCGCTACCCCCCATATATCTACCGAAGAGGAAAACTGACTGGGGCGTTTTAAAATGGGCTTCCTGTGTTTGCATGCAGTGTCACACCAATGAACCATATCAGTTTGATTATTCACATGCTGCTCCAAAAGAAACTGCAAATGTACTCACTGGTCAACAGGTGATCACACAGGTATAGTACTAAACAGACCTGAAGTTGTCCCAAAGAGTTTGTAAGTCTGAGCCAATATCAAACATCTGGATTTTTCATGAGGGCAAATAACTTCCATGTGAAATAGATCACCTTTCTTTTCAGGCTGGTGCATTGAAACACAGAAGTGTTTCACTTCTTATCAAACTGTCTGTACTGAGCTAGCTTGATTATCACTTCAAAAGTTTTTTTTTTTCCTCTCTTACTTAATTGGCCTCTCAGAGTTGGTAAGACTCTGTTCATGCTCTCTGTATGTGTGTATATATACCTCCTCAATATATATTCCACTCTATATGCATGCGAAGAAGTGGGCTGTAGCCCACGAAAGCTTATGCTCTAATAAATTTTTTAGTCTCTAAAGTGCCACAAGTACTCCTGTTCTTTTTTTGAGAAGTGTTTCACTGAATCAGCCAGGTGGCTGAACTGAGCTATGAGAATTCTCCTCTGGGCAGTATTTTTATGCCTTGCCATTAGTGTATATATTTGCACACAGAACATTTCTGGTAGTTCTGACAAAACTGAAGACACTATTTTCCATTAAAGCTGTAATACTTCCAATTATGACATTTCTTGGAATTTTTTCTAGCTGCTGGCATCCGAGCCTTGACATTCTGAATGCCCTCCACTATTAGGACTATCACGATGCAGGATTGGGTCCTTAAACAGCATTAGTGTCGTAATTTCACTTTATCTAATGTAGAAAGTTCTTTTAATGCAAGTAAATTGTTCATCTGTGGGAGTGGCTGTGCACTTAGCCCTTCTGAAAATTAGGCCATTTAATGAGGTATCTAAATAAGGACACAGAAGCCTAAATTTGAGCCACCAATTTTTGAAAATCTTGGCTATTGTATTTAAAGTCAGTTCTATCCCTCCTCCTCCTCCTCTTATATTATACCTCCTCTTTTATGTTCTACCCGTGAGGATATTTGCATGAAGACAGACTTTATTTTTAACGAATCATTTGCTCCTGCTATTTATTCTCCACCTATAGCCATAATTCTTTGTTAACGATAATTATTTCTGTGGAGATGAATACAAAACCATACCCAGAAGAATGAATTCAGGTGTGGAATAAACAGAAACAGAATTACTAAGAATCACTGATACCCAGTGGAAAACTTTGAGATAGGTTATAATAGGTACACTTCTGCTTACCATTGGCCCTCTTCTGCCTTGAGTATTACTCATTTGCTTCAATGGACAATTTGCATACCACTCACTGTGCGTGTGACAGGCAAAACACCCCCTCCCTCATTTTCTGACTTCTCTTCCTAAACTTTTAGCTGGGGATGGACAGATGATGGAAAAACAGCCTTTGTTTTTACAATTTATGAGTTCCCGTTCTTTATTTCTCACATGAAGTCATATTATTCAATTTGTAACCATCATTTCCAGATTTTCAATCATTTTCAATTTTGATGTCACAAAATTGACCGTGACAACACGTATATCCTGAGATTGCCGTCATCCTGCAATGCAAGCTGTGTGTGCAGATTGATGGCAGGGTTAGGTATGACTCCAGAGGAGGGAAAAGCAGCAGGATTGCATGACCTTCTCTCTCTTTTTTTTTTTTTTTTTTTTTTTATTTATTAAAGGCACCTGGAGCCAACTTGAATAGCTGTATCAGCAAAATGTAATGTGAGTCTGATAGAAGTTTTTCCAATACGGATATGTTCAAGAATTTTACAAATAAAATACCTTCAGTGTCTTTTGACTTTAGAAGGAATTCTTTCATTATCAAGATCCTGTTAAAGTGTGTTTTTTTCCAATTTGTCATCCTTTTAAAATATATATTTTCCTTTTATGGTGCTGAAATGGTAATTTTGGTGTATTTAGTACACTCAGGTGTACTAAATACGCCTGCTTCCTAGAAAGAAGCTCCAAAACCAATTTTTTTTATTGTAAAGTGGGAAGGTAATAATGGTACAATATTTTAATTATAATTAAAAGGCCGAATTTACTCTTAACTCCATTTACTTTAATGGAGTTACACTGGTTTTGAAATTGACCAGAAGTACCCATTTTAGTTATCTCACAATAAAACTCATTCCTTGGGTACATGAAACCCCTTGAAATATCCAGAGTACATCCTGACTTAAAAAATAGCTTCTTGACTGTTGTATGTTACTCTTGATTAATTTTAATGGCTCTTGCCAAAAAGAGATGTTAAAAAGTGGGTAGTAAAGGCAGACAAAGAGAGGGATTATACAATAAACCTAATTTTAAAAACTGCCATTTCTATTTCCCATTTGACTTTATATAAAGCTAGAACAGCAGTCCAATACACTGAACTTATTTGTTCCATTATTAAGCTAGTTAAACTTTAAACTTTAAAAAGCTGGACAGAAATAGAGCTTTCAGCTTCAGTGCAAAGAATGAAGGCAGATAGAATATCTCCTTGAACTAACTGAACTGCAAATTTGAGGTACACAATCACATATGTGAATCCTGTCAGCTAGCCAAACAGTAGTATAAGAACTGACTCATATGCAAGCAACCCGGAGAAAGAAAAAGCTCTGTATGCCAAATAAGATCAAATTGTTTGGGTGGGAGGTGCAGAGTGCTATATGGGCAACAGTAAGAATAAGTGGAAGTGTACTTCCATTTAAAAAAATAAAAGATTAATTTGTAAGTATACCCATACTGCTGTCATAGTGGAAAGATGCTAAACATCTGCATAACATGTGATCAATAAAATGGATCCAATTCCTAAACCTTCTAAGGTTATATGGCCTTTTTTTGCTGCAAGAACAGGTAAAAGAAATGGATACTCACTGTAACTATGGTTCTTTGAGATGTGATGCAGATATGCATTCCACTTAGGTGTGTGCGCCTCAGCATGTCAGAGCTGGAGCATTTTGCCTAGCAGTACATATAGAGTTCAGCGCTTGCACCTCGTGACGTAGCTCTTTCCCTTTCAGTTCCTTCGCAGCAAACACCCAGAGACTAGACTCCAGTGCAGAGGGGAAGGAGGGTGGGCCATGGAAAATACTTTGGCATCACATCTCAAAGAACCACAGTTTCACAAAGAAACCACATCTCAAAGAACCACAGCCATTTCTTCTTCTTCAAGTAGATGCAGCTGTGTATTCCACTTAGGTGACTCACAATCAGTACCCACCCCAGGAGGAGGGGCTCAGAGTCTGCCTATACAAGGATTGCAGGACCACCCTACCAAAACTTGCATCTGCTCTGGAAGATGCTATAATGGCATAATGATTAGTAAACGTATGTGTGGACGACCATGTAGCAGCCCTGCAAGTGTCCAATATTGAGACATCATTGAGGAAAGCTATTGATATTGCTTGCACTCTTGTAGAATGAGCTCGCCGCTGCTGAGGAGGCTGAGCCGAAGTTATCGCATATGCAGTCTTGATACAGGATGTTATCCATTTAGAGTGTCTGTGAAGAGACTGCTTGACCCTTCAAACTATCTGCATATGACACAAATAAAGTGAAGCATGAAACAGTTTAGTCCTGTCTAGATAGATGGCTAGGCATCACTTGACATCTAATGAATGGAGACTCTGCTTCTCTGGAAATGAATGTGGCTTAGAAAGAACACAGGTAAATATACTGCGTGGTTCAAATGGAACGGAGAAACTGCTTTAGACAAAAATTTTGAGCGTGTTAGTAAAGTCACTTTGTCCTTAGAGACCTATATGTAAGGGGACTTTGCCATCAGAGCCAACAACTCACAGACTCTCCTTGTGGATGTTACTGCTACTAGGAACCAGTGGCTCTAGAACCGGGGTGGGATGGGCAGCAAGGCCATAGCCCTCCCACTTTTTGAAAGTGGACAGGCCTGGCCTGTCCACTTTTCGCCGGGGCACCCTTCCTCCCAAGGCTCCACCCCCTGGCCAGGCCAACATGGAGCCTGGCCAGGGAGCCCAGGTGCTAACGGTGTGGGGGAATTGAGGGCAGCCCCGGCCTGTGTTCCCTCCCCACATGCTCTCCGGCCGGCCCAGGGCAGGTGGACGTGAAGGGTTCGCTCTCCCTGAACCAGCTCCTGCCGTCGGGGGGTAAGTGTAGGGGGGCACATGCGTGGGAGCTGCCACCCATCCATGGTAAGAACCGCACGGGCAGATGTAGGGAGCTGCAGACCCTCCACCTGCCCTGGGCAGGGACATGGGTGGGGGTCTACTCTTAATAGGCCCCTGACATCACGGGCAGATGGAGGGTCTGCTGCAGTTCCCCACAGCTGCCCAGGTGGCTCTCATCATGGCTGGGTTATGACTCCGAGGCCCTGCACCCTGGCCAGAGCCACACGGGCAGCTGTGGGGAGCCTGGGTCCCTGCACCTGCCCTTGGTGGAGGAGGAAGGGATGCAGGCAGGGGACTGCTTTTGCTCCCCTTCCCCCCAGGCAAGGGCGGGGCCTTGGGAGGGCAGAGCCTCCCCCCCACTCTTTTGAGAAGGCTCTGACACCCTTGCTAGGAACACAGTTTCATGACACAAAAGTGGAAGGGACAAGATGCGAGGGGTTCAAGTGGAGGGCCCACTAAAGCCACTAGGACTGTATTAAGGTCCCACAAAGGAACCGGCTCTCGGACCGGAGGATGGAGACAAAGAAGCCATTTTAAGAATCTTGCTACCATGGCATTGGATAAGACTGATCTTTTCTGAACGAGGCGGGGATGAAATGTCGATATCTCTGCCAGATCCCCTTCCAATGAACTAAGCACAAGTCCAACGACTGAAGATGCAGCAAGTACTCCAAGATGTCCTGGATAGAGGCCAGCACTGGTTGAATTCTGCAAGCCAAGGACCACACCAAAAACCATTTTCATTTCATTGCATGGGCTATTCTGGTAGAGGGCTTTCTACTGTTTGGTGGCTGTATAACAGATCCTACTCAACACTGCTATCCCTCCTCATTTGGCCACGAAGCAACCAGTCTGTGAGATGCAGGGAACTGAGTGCGGGATGCAATGTGTGACCACGATTCTAAGAGAGTTGGTCAGGATGGAGAGGAAGGGGTATGGCAGGCTGAACTGGTAGCGCAAGAAGGTTTGAAAACCAGCACGGTCTCAGATGGGCTGGGGCAATGAGAATGAGCTTGGCTCAATCCACTTTCAGATTGAGGCTGACCTCTGGGATGATCTGGGGAAGAGCATACAGGACAGCCAACTGCTAGCTGAGAAGGAAAGCGTCAGACAGGAAGCCCCATCTGAGGCCCCCTTGAGAGCATAACAGGTGACATTTCCTGTTGTGTCTCGTAGCAAATAGGTAGATTGTCAGAATGCCCCAAGTTGCAAAGGTGACCTGGAGGATGTTTGTCTTCAGAGACCACTTGTGACACAGGGAAAAATTCCTGCAGAGATGGTTTGCAAGATGATTTTGGACCCCAGGCACATAGCCAGCTATCTGAGTAATGCTTTCCTCAGCGCAGAACTGCCTCCTGTAGTGTGTTCCTCTTTGCTTATTCACAGAATACATTGTGGTGGTATTGTCGGTAAATATGTGAACTACCGAGCACCTGATATGGTCCAGAAAAGTGTGACATGCATTGTAGATAGCTCAAAGCTCCAGCATGTTGATATACAATGAGGGCTCCTGCTCTGATCATAGACCTTGAACTTTCAGCAACCCTCGATGTACTCCCAAACCCATCACGGAGGGATCGGAGACCACAGACCTGGTTGGCAAAGGCCAGATGAAGGGAATGCCCTGGCAAACGTTCTCTGGAGGCGTCTACCATTTCAAGGAGTCCAAGACCAGGTGAAGAAGACAGACTAATCTGTCCAGTGTGTGAAGAGTCAGACGGTAAACCGTCCTGAGCCGCATTTGGAGGGGGCAAAGGCAGGTGCAAACTGGACCATCTGGGTGTAAGAAGACACGTGGCCCAAGAATCCCAGGCACATCCAAACTGTAGTGGAAGGCTGACACCGCAGACTGAGGCAAAGGTAGCAAATCACCTGAAAACAGTCAATCGGCAGACATGCTCTCGAACCCATAGAGTAGGGCCCCAATGAACTCGAAGTGGGAACCAAAGTTGACTTCACGGTGTTTAGGATGAGACCCAGGTGGTCGAGCAAGCACAGTGTAGTGTCGATGTGAGCAAGAACGTCCCCTCTGGACTTGCTGCTCTCTAACCAGTTGCCCAGACCCGGAAAGACGTGGATTCCTTTCTTCCTGAGAAATGCCGTCACGACAACCATGCATTTAGTATAAACCCAAGGGGCAGAAGAGAGGCTGTATGGAAGCACAATATACTGAAAATGGCATTCCACTATGACAAACCGAAGGAATTTTCTGTGGCCCAGCAAAATTGCCACATGAAAGTAGGAGTCCTGAAGATCCAGAGTAGCAAGTCATTCATTTTGAGACAACACGGGAGGACAGTTGACGAGTGATCATTTGGAACCTCATGTATCTGATATATTGGTTGATGTCATGAAGGTCGAGATTTAATCTTACCCCTGCAAGTATCGAAGCCAATGTGCTCCAGAGGACCTTAGCAGGTCCAAGTAGGTTTTTCCTCATCATTAATGGGGAAGGCGACTCTCTGAGGGGCAGATGACTTTGGGATATCCACTAACTTGTGAGTGTTCTCCTGCAGAAACTCCACATGGATATCTAGGGAAGCAGCCACATGCTACAAAAGGTCCTAGTACACCTTGAAATCCTCTGGTACCGAAGGGGAGAAAGAGACCAGCACTGTGGAATTGTCCAGGGACAAAGATGGAGTGGTTAACTGTGCCAGACCTGGATCCTGCTCCAGAACTGATGGGCGTGGGCGGAATGACTCTGGAGGCTCTGCAAGGGGAAGGCTCACTGATACCTGGGCCTGTAGAGGAACGATGGTCCCTGTCACAGAGCTGGTCGGCAAGATGAGGGGTGGGACCTATGTGACTGAGGAGCATCCCATGGATTCCACGGAGACCCACGGGTAGGGCATTGGTGACAGTAGGCACTGGGACAGAGGCCCCTACCCCGACTGCAAAACAAGTGACAATCTTGGTACCCAGAGAGCTCCATGAACGGCCACTGATGTTGGTCAGATGGTGGGACAGTCAGAGGATGAAGATCCCGACCTGGATTCCAAAGACTCCCAGACTTCAGGGGATAAAGGAGGAGCCAGACCTGAGGGTGAGAGCAACTGGTCCGACTCGCCCATAGCCTAGAATGACGAGGGAGCTGGGGCCGACGGTTGAAACAGTACAGGTTGTTTCTGGGGCTGGAAGCGGTGTCGACCCTGAAGTCAGCTGCAATACCAAAGTAACTGACAATGCCGAAATGGAGGGCAGTGAGTGCCAGTCACAATTAACAGGGCTGGAGAGGTCCATTGCGCACAGTCTGGTACTGATCCCACTTCTACTGATCATTACTGAAAGGGAAACCTCAGGATATAGTGCCAACAGATTCCCAGGTTCAGTGGCCCACCCAGCCTACGCAGCTATAAAAGATGCAGCCTTAGCAAAGTCCTGGACCAAGGATGAGGTCAGGACAGAAAGGCAGAAGAGGTCCATTGCAGCCTGATATGCTGCTAGTGCAGGAACAGCCAGTGCTGGCATCCCCCTCATTGGTACCAGACTCAATGGATGCTCCAGGGCCCCAGAGTCAATGGTATGGGGTCTCTGACCTCCTTGCATGGTACTGGGAAGCGGTTAATGGACTTGCTCCATCCCACACACCGGCCAATTCACCCTGTGCCGATCCACACTCCTTCTGGAGGAGGGACTGGGACCTGGAGCAGGCTCGGTTGGTCTTATGCTATCTTTTCCTCGGCACACTCGATGGGAAAACAACTCCTTCAGCTCTTCAGAGAGGCGCCAGCTCCAGGAAGTGAAGAGGCAGCACTCTCAGGACCAGTGGGTGAATTCTGATCTGACGAGGGCCTCGGTGCTGAAGCCGGCCTCGTGGCCTGTTTGAGCAGACGCTGCTTCAGACAAAGATCCCTTGCCACTTTAGTCCATTTGGTGAAAAATCTGCAAATAGAACACTGTTCCCTGATGTGACTTTGCCTAGGCACAGCAAGTACTGCATGTGGCGATCGTTGTTTGGGAATCGCTCCCGCACACTATGGACAATGTTTAAATCCCGGTGAGGGCATCACCAGGGAAATACTTAAACTACCGCTAACTAACACTAAGTATTAAGGGTACTAATTAACTATATACAATTAAAAATGTCAGTAAAAATAAAAAGTGACAAAGAGTCCTGTGGCACCTTATAGACTAACAGACGTATTGGAGCATAAGCTTTCGTGGCATGCGTCTGACGAAGTGGGTATTCACTCACGAAAGCTTATGCCCCAATACGTCTGTTAGTCTATAAGGTGACACAGGACTCTCTGTTGCTTTTTACAGATCCAGACCTAAACGGCTACCCCTCCCTCTGATACACAGAACTCTGCCTCCAGCCACAGGTGGTAAGACGGAACCAAGTGGGGAATAGGGCAGCGCAGTCTCATAGCCAGGGAAGAAGCTATGGCCACAAGAGGCTGCCCCCTTCAGGTTCTGCTTGGGAAAATACTCTGGCTCCAGAGTGCAGGGCTGCACACACCCAAATGAAATACATGGCTGCATCTACTTACAGAAGAACCTTAATTACTCCTTCTTCCTTTAAAATTATATTTTTAAATTTACTGCTAGAAATAATTATCCCCATTAATGTGTCTTTTTAAAAAATAAATTACCCCAGTGATTTGGTGGATAGTGCAGCATGTAGCTGATTGGAGGCAAAGCAGTAGCTCTAAAAATCCTTGAACCAGGGAGGGATAAAAGTGCCACAGAAGAGTTACCCTCAGCCATGGAGCAGCAGGGGAGATGTGAAACAAAACTGCATTTCATTCCTGCAGTAAGGCAGCTTTCCCTGACAGGCTGTGCTGTGAAACACTTGCTACTGTTTAGTAAGAGGAGGGACGACGATATGCTGAGGGATCAAGAGGCAGCACAGCACAAAGAGTTAGGTAGAAGCCTAAAAGTCAACCTACATGTCTCTCATTCTGAGCCATTGAGTCAAACTCTGCTCTTAATTACACCATCATCATTCTGGATTAACTATCAAAGCCATTGGAGTTTTCTCTAGACTGACACCATTTTAACTGAAAGGAGAATCTGTCAGTGTGTGTAGAGATGAAGACTACTTTGCATACGTTCTGAGGCCCCCACTACAAACATTCAATTTTTTTTTTTATAAATTAACAATTTTGAGAAACTAAATCAATTTAAAACAGAAAAAAATATAATTTCCTTTTACCTAACAAGATTCAGATTTTATTTGTTGTAAAAGTGAAGGTGATAAATAACTTAGGTTTACAATAGGATACTGCAAAAGAACTATAGTACCACCTGTAAATTGTTACTTTGTCTTAAAAATCATTGGTCTGGATTAATTGGTTGGTTTCTAGGATACACAATGAGACTTGAGACCCAGTATACCAGGGCCATGGCTTCCTCTTAGATCAGAGAGGAGAAGCCTCAATGAAGGATTATTAAACTGGAGATGACACTGTAAAGCCTTCAGGGTGGGCATATATCAGCAACTGTCTCTTCCCATATGTTTCTAAAACTTCTAACACCATATAGAATCCTTGCACTCTCTTCCTAGACATTACATGCTAGACACCTCTGTTGATGCACTGTTTGGACATCTTCAGAGACCAAACTTCCTTAATACTTTCAGGGCTGTGGTACCTTCCTGAACCTCCCTCCACTCTTCTTCTAGGTAGAAGAGATTGCTCTTCAAATCCTACCAGTTTGGACTGGTGAGAGACATGGCTTCAGAAAGAGGATTTAAAAAATACCAGAGAAAAGCGTAAATGGTATCTCTACGTTCCCTAATCAGCTATCTGTAATGTCTCAGCCAAAGACTCTGCCACTACACTGTATCCATTCTTCCAGTTCATCTTGTTGAGGTTTCCCCCCGTCCTATTCTAAATACAACATAAATTAATCAGAAAAAGTAATACAGGAAAGTTTGGGGTGGAGGGACAATGAGCCTATGGCAAAAAGGCAGTGGTAAAATTTGTTGCTTTTGCCTATGTGAGGGAAAGAAACCAAGCCATCGGTCTGGATAGAGGCTTTCTGAGGCTGCCTAAAAATTTTGTCTAAAAGAATATCTGAAATAGTTTAACATATTCCCACAATCGCTCAACCATATGAAACACAGTAATAACTGAAAACAGAGCATTCTAGAGTGGTCTTTATAATTAATTTTACAGTCCTACCGTGGCGAATTGAACCCGCTGTCTACAGTAATGCTGCTGCTGTCCATGCTGTCCAGTCGAGCTGAATGGGTGGCTCTCTGGTTGCTGCTGTTTTCAGTTTCCTTGGGGGTGAGAAGAGTGAGATTCTTCTCAAACTTTCTTTGCAGATCCCTTTCTTTTTCCCGCTCAAGCAGCCACTGCATAGTGCCCACATCATCCCTGCTTTTTTCTTCCTCAGCATTTTTGTTTGTTCCTTCCTCTGAGTCATCGTCATCAGAAACATTGTAATAATCAAAGGTGGCTTCCTGGTTCCCAACCGGCTCTTGCTGTCTCTGTGAAGCAGGTAAAACTTGTGTAACTGGGGTTACTATAGCTTGTTCAAGTTTCTCACATCTGACTGGCAATGTGTCAGAGGGTGTCTTTTGATGGGGTTTTAGTAGGGGCACACTGGACTTGTGATAGCTATTCACAGAGAGTGTATTGTGCAGAGGTTTAAAAAGTGTATCTTTGCTAAATATTTCTTTCCTTTTGTCCAGGCTGCTTGATTCAGTGTTATGGTGCTGAACTAGTCGCCCATTTGCGATCACCTCAGGGGGCTGGCCAGCAACTGGACCACTACATGGCCCTTTAGGGGATTCCTCTTTGTGCACCCCAGGTTCTCTGGCTATGTGTTGGGACTGTCTTTCTGAGGGAGAAAGTTTTTTTATTCCATCTGTTAAAGTCACTGAGTCATGGTCCTCTTTGTTTTTTCCCAGTGGTGATGGAGCAGTAAGTACAGTCTCACTTGAAGTGTTGCATTGAAAATAATCATCAATTGCCGATTTTGTTGTGCAGGAGTTGAGCTCACTATAAGATGGTAAATTCTCTGTAGGCTTGATTTGTTCCAATAAGCCGCAGGAATTGGGGGTTTCTACATTGCCACTAACTATTTCGGGTACACACACATCTTTATAATTTGCAGATGAAATCAGAGCCCTTTGATGGCTGAGTGACTGCGAAGGCCTTAAGGTACTGTCATCAATATATGCTTGGCTTGTTGTTTGGTCATCTGGGCTACATCCTTCAGCTACGTCTTCAGGTGTACCTAAAGTAGCAGAACCCAGAGGTCCTTTAGAGTTGTCCATTGATCTAGACCTTTCCTTGGCTTTGTTAGACCTCTCGTTCCTTGACCTTCTATCTTGTGTATGGCTGTGGCTTCGATGGACCTTGGAGTGGGAGCTTCCCCTTGAAGGTTCAGGAAAAGGCATCTCAGTTCTTCTTTTGGCCAGTTCACCAGATACATCCCATTCTGGTGTCATGGGAAAGTGAGACTCAATCACGTTAGGATTGCTGTGCATGATAAAATTGTCTCCTTTGTGTTCTATTATGAAACAGCCTTCCCGTGGGGACCTAGTAAGGGGATCATAGAACTCATACTCTCTTTCACCTGGTATATCCAAATGGGAACCATCTGAAGGGTCTCCTTTGGACACCCGGGTCTTGCTGTGTGACCGAGATTTTCCATGAGACTTTCTGTGATTCCTACTCTTTTTACTTCGCCCACTATGGTGAACTGAAGATCCAGCTTTGCTTCTTTGAGCTTTTTCTTCTTCAAGTTTCTTCATTAGTGCAGTATGCCTCATTACATTTTCCACAGTCAAGTCTGGGTTAATGCGCCTAATAATCTCCATTTCTACCTCCCTAGGTATAGTGGTAGGGGTGTCTTCATCCCTCAAGGGCCATTCCTCAGGAGGAAACTGGGCAGAGAAATTGGACAGCTGTTTTGCCTTATCCTTTTTAAAGCTTAGCCGAAACAATTTTAGTCCAAATTTTTTAGACTGCTTTTCTACATCTTTAGGCTTTGAGAGTGTCTCTGCTTTATAAGAAAAATTTACAGTACTTTTACTTTTTTCAGTGGGTGGTACCTGACACAGAGAAGGAGGGCAATATGAATCTTTACAGTCTTTTGCTGATTTCCTCTGTAGGGTGGACGCATGCATGCTGTGCATGTCTTCTCTGCAACAATGGCAAGAGTCGCAGTGGTTTTTGGGTAAAGTTCGGTCCCTGACACAGCCTGAGGTGGAGGGAGTTATAGTTCCTTGTTGTGGAGAGGTACACTGAGACCTGTCAGGTATCCTCTCATCCAAATGGTACCATTTACTGTTAGTTCTTATGAGGGATGGGGTTATAAAATAAGTCTGTGGGGTCACGATGAAATAGCCATCTGGAGTTGGATATATTTTCCTCTCTCGTACAAGCATGTTCAAGGTATGTCGAAGAATTTCAGGACTGGGAGTTGGCACGCCTAAAACAACAGTAAATACATATGAGCTACTGTATAATCATGGAAAGTTTTTAGGCTCCCCTCCCACCATCCCAAACAGAGTTTTGCCAACACAAAAGTTATAGTATGCTGAGCAAACAATTCAAACTGAGCACATTGATCGGCATTCTGTATTTCCACTTCTCTCCTACATTTCAGTCACATGAATTATTAACTAAATAAAAAGAGGACATTAATAGAGTGTAAAAAATAACACTTTAGTTACTTCCATTGTGTAGGTGACCTTAAACTACAAAATGGAAAGAATACAAAGAAAAGAGAATCAAGGGAAAAGATCTAATTTTTATTATTCTAGTCAAATATTTACATCCCAATGCATCAATATTTATGTATTAATTATGATTTACAGCAATGTATAAATAGGTGCAAATAACATTTTTTTTCAGATAAAAATGCAATAGAAACAAAGCACACAGGAGAACCATACCTCCAACACAATCCAACTGGCAGGACTTTCCCACCAAACCATTCCCACATAAACAAATGTCCCCATAAGGCTCTTACCTCCTCAGCCTCTCCAAGAAAAAGACTATTTGAATTACATAGATCTATTTTATTCAAAGAAATGTGTTGATTATGGTGGATGCTGTTATTTATTTGTCTTCTAAAAACTTCCCCACAAGAGTTGCCTGGCCTTTAAGTGGAGTCTGATGGACCACATGCTTGAGTGTAGATATCAAATACATGCAGAAGGAATACCTTATTATTGACTACATAAATCCACATAGGTCATTTTGTGGACTGGGCCTTGGGACCTGATCCTGCATAAAAATTTCCATTGACTTCAGTGGTGCAGGATCAAGTCCTTAATACTTCATTCAGCACCAAATAAGGCCCCAGCTAATGTGTAGGAGAAGCTAATGGCTGGGCTGCTCTCTTCTGTGTCTCCTCCTGTATATGTATATGTCGGAGACACAGAAGAGAGCAGCCCAGCCATTACGTACACCCATTCTGAAATGTATACCCACGTTTCAGAGGTTAGAGTTTGCAGTTACACTTTGCTACTTGTATTTGAGTACAGCAGGAGGACGACATGGGACCAGCACAGTGAACAACATGCTGTCCAAGAGCTAGCGTGCCATTGTGGCAATTACAAACTGACTTCAAACACTGGCTCTTGGTGTTACCATGTAACTGTGAGGGGAAGGGACAACAAAAATGTCCACATTTTGGAGCTTCATGTGCTAAAATGAAGAAAAGTATTTCTGATTCCTAAATGACTAAATTAATCTATAGTTTAGGAGGATGATCAAAAATAAATAAATAAAATAAATGGCATGGAACCAGTCCCTATTCTTCACCACTGCTTTCTTTCAAGGCAAAAACTCTAACACACACCCCACACATGAAATACAATAGTTGAAACAGATGTTTATACAACCACCAAAAAAGAAGAGAAAAAGCTTTCATGCTTAATATTGAAGGAAACCTTTGTGACACGGGAATTAGTCACTTTTGCTCAATGAATTGGAGACTGCTCAAGAACAGTTCATTAGTGCAAGTTAGTCAACTCATTTAGTACTAACAGGATGGGATCAGATCCTGCAGTAAATTTCTGGTTTCACCAGCTTACTCTTCAGGGAGACTTACAAAAGGGAGTCTTTTTCCACTGCTGAACAGATTACAGGATAAGAAGCACCAAGGTTTAGGACAGTTCTGAAGTTCTTGTTGCATGTACACCTTAGGAAGGAGAGGGTTTTCCATCCATTTGTTCCGAGGACTCCGAATAATCTCATCCTTGCTCTCATAAATGGGGAGAACAGAACCCTCCTGATCTCTAACCTTGAAAATCTTTATTTTATTTTGTTTTTTAAAGGGTGTTGAAACACTGGCTTCTGCTAACCCAGAAGAGACCAGTTGGATTAAGGTCCTAACTGGAATTTACCTGGGAAATATGAGGTAGGGGAAAGGTCCAGTTGAGGTCCATTCCCCTTATTCTTTGATGAATTCAGTGGAACCCTAGCCCATAATCTCACAGAAGAGCAACCTACTGGGGAGATCTCTCTTGTATAACTCGAGAGGAAACCTGCCTGTATCTGCCTTGCTGTGGCTCATGTGGGGGTGGATTCTTCTCTACTTCCTCTGCCGGCATCTTCTAAAAGGCCTTTTTAGTAGCCTGGCCAAGAAAGTGTTAATGCAAGTAGGTTCCAAGCCTTCATTATATGTGTGACTTGCTGGTAGTAGGCTTTAACCTTCCAAAGGCCAAAAATCTCCCCCACTCTCCACGTTGGGAAGGTGAACCCAGATGCTGCTCTCTCAATTGGCAGAAGGGTTCATGCATCGGAGACACAGATAGCTCTTGATGCTGAGAGCATTATAACTATGCAGTCTGGGCAGTATCTCCCTCTTCTTTGCTTCCTCGGACAGCAGCCACCATGCTGACCAAAGATGTGGGTGTCTGTCTGGAGACAGAATTCGGGCTGCGGAAAATGAGGAGGGATGCTAAGAAATGAGTGCCAACATTTCTTTATTCCTCATTAGTTTTGTCTGTGTTAAAAGGACGTGTGGAGCAGTCACCACTCCTGAATTGGGAGTCCAGAGCAGAACAAAATCTTTTGCATTCAACTACTAAAGGTTATTTTTAAAAAAAAATTAATATGGAAAGAGATGCAGTGTTTCTTTTTCAAGGTTTGACTGCTTAAAAACAAAAAGCAACAAAAAACTCTAGTTCCACCTGCACCATATCAAACCCTTTTGAGTTGTATTTTTCTTGCGGCCTTTTCAGTCAACATTTTAGCAAAAGGCAATTTTAAAATTTCTTTGTGAAGTAAGTCATTATCCCCTTTTTTCTTTACAGTCAAAAGCTCTCTTACATAATACACATGTTCTTAATAGGAGCGTCTAGAGTGCATTTTACAGAAAAGAGGAATACAAAGTAAAGTGTTTTTCTCTCTTCCATACGTGAAGAACATTTCAATGAGAAAGCTAAGCTATTGCTGTCCAAATTTCATTAGAGTGGATTCTAATATATGCCAGTGTTTCACTAGTTTAGCAATTGTAGTTGTATGTTTTTGCACACACACAGCCCTAAGCCCTCCTGAAGTTTTGACATAAACCAACAATAGCCAAGATATAGAGAACTCATGCTAACCATTATCCCTAACTCATCCCATTAGAGGGTACACTGTATTGCAGTATGTATAGTAACTACTTTCTTATCTGGCTTTGGATGATATTTGTATTTAGAGGTGTTTTTACTGGGTCAATTACCAGGAATATTTGTCAGGAAAGGTTTATAATGGAGCTGTTCAGAAGCTGAATAGGAACAATATGGACACAAGAGTGAGAGCAACAGGAAAAAAGAAGCGGCTGAAGAGGAGTACTCAGGGCTTGTTTACACTACCGCTTAAGACATTCAGGATTGTGAAAAAGCCACCCCCCTGACTAACGTAAGTTAGATTGACTTAAAGCGGTATCTACACCGCTCTATGTTGGTGGGAGATGCTCTTCTGCAGACATAGCTTCCGCTTCTTGTTGAGGTGGAGTATTTATGCTGACAGGAGAGAGCTCTCCTGTCAGCGTAGCATGTCTTCACCAGAGGTGCTACATCGATGCATCTGCGCTGACATACTGCGGTAGTGAAGACAAGCCTTTAAGATTCCAAGCTGTCTTCCCCCACCCCAAATTATGGGTCACATACATTTCATGAAATAGTCATCAAGGTAAGGCAAGAGAACTCAGATTTCCCCTTCTCCCTTTCCAATGGGTGTACCCTTGCTACAGGAGATCATTCTGGAAGTAGTAGCAGAGACACACACCATCTTGAATGAGCAGGGCACACCAGCAGTAGCAACGAATGGGAATGTCTAAAAAAAAATAGGCAACTGTGTACTGGCAGGTGGACAACAAGAGCTTAGCACACACACACACAGTGCTCAAAGGCTTGTGTTATCTCCCTCAGCAAACACAAAATAATAATATGCAACCCCCCCCAAACCTCAAGCATCTACAATTAAAGAACTTGAAAACTATACTCTCAGCTTGAGCAGGCTCTTAGCATAGGGCAGAAGTGCCAAGAATGAATACAGTGCACACAGAGCCGGATATGTATTATCTGTTGATGTTTGGTTCATACTATCAAAGTGCATCTAGGTGCTTGCTTTGCGAATGCTGTCCCTTCCTCCTCTACCCTTAGTTTTACCAGTGGCAGTGAACCAGAAAGCCAAACTCTCTCAGCTTTTCTTTGTGTCTGTGTACAAGATTCACTGCACGATTCAGTGTTACTCCCGCTGAAGTTCAAGGGTAGTGGTGCAGAAGTCCCTTTTCATGCTCCCCTTTTCATTCTAGAGATACAGTTCCTCATGGAGACACAATGTCTCCAGGCAGGACACCTCACCATTCCCTACAAAGGACTCCCCTGCACGGGAATAATGTAGGCCTCAATCTTTAATTTTACTTGTTTTTTCAATACTCGTTTAAAAAATAGGAAGAAAAGAAAAGAAAAAAGCTTTCTCCCGGGAGCTTTATGAAAGAGTTATTAAAAGAGATTGAAATGGATCTTTTGACACTGTTATGGTTGTTATGTAAAAAGCATTGCAAATGCATTTAAAAAAAATATGTATAATTCACCCAACAGACCAGAATGACTATAAAGTGTTGTGTAAAAGACTCTTGAAACATTAGTTTAGCTGATGCTCTGTAGTTTCACTGGGAGACTAACTCTTATAGACACAGAGTGTGAGCAAAAATCGTACGAAAATATAATTACCTGGGCAGTAAGCAATTTTCCAAGTTAAATATGTCAGCCTTCTCTCTTCCCTTCTACTTGGGGGAAGTTAGCTCCTTTGCATCTTTCATGTAGTCTGAAGATATCCCTTTATCACATCCACCATACAATCCCCCATTTCTGCATCTCAGCAGCACTACACACTAAAATTCGCTAGTGGTTTTATTATGGTCACCACTTCTCAGGTCCATTGGAACGAATAAGTCCATATAAAGGGAAAGAGATCCAGAATTGAATGTGGCTTGCCTGCCTGGCAGCAGAAAGCACTGACACTAGACTGGCTCCCACTACTGTTTTTTAAAATATTTTTGCATATGGTACAGTTTAAATGGTCCCATGATAGCTGGAGGGTGCTTCCTGTAGCCCATATTCTGGACTGAATAAAAACAAAGTGTGAAGTCCAAAGGGTTTATTTACACCAGGAAGCACTTTACACCAAGTTAACAAGCAGCTGCCATGAGATAGCACTTCTACTGATTTGTTTAATTTAATATACAAATGTAAAGGATAGAAGGAAAAAATGCAAAGAACAAAACCGTCTGCCAAAAGGTAATTTTTTTTCCTTTTAAGTTAACACTTTTCCAGTCCTTCTTTCCCATTCCTATTATTTCCTCTTCTTTCTCATCATTTTCCCTACCTATCCATTTCCTTTCCACACTCCTTTTACTTCCCTCCTGGTTGGCCATGTTCTTTCCCCCAAAATAGTTGCAATACATTTCTGTTAGCATTTGGTTTCACATCTGAAGTGGGGAGAGTGGGTGAGATTGTCCCAGTGTATTATAAACAATGTCAGCAAAAATATATGACCCTGAGTGGTTAAAGAGAGCCCTCCATCTACACTAGGACTTTTCACACTGTCTAGCTCTACTGCTAGCACCAGATGATGTGCAGGTGGAAACAATATTTGACAACAGTAGATCAAAAAAATGTTTCTAGTCTACACTAATACTTCCAAAGTTCCTAGCAGTGACAGAACTGAATAGGGCTAGAGAAACAGTGCAAGAAGCCCTGGGATAGACAAGGCTATTAGGTAGAAATAGGATCCATCTATTTAGATTATCATAATGTGCTCATCACGGTCGTACTTGGTACCTTCCAGAATTAAAAAGATAAACAAAGTGATAAAAACCTGTAAAGTGGGGATGAGAAGGGCTCAGTCTTGCTCCCACTGAGTCACTGGCAAAGCACCCATTGACTTTAATGGGAACAAGACAGGACCTGAAGGAGGAAGATAAGTCAAAGCTCTAAAAACCCCCATTTGTTCATGTTCCCCTCCATTAACCATTTGATAGCTCTATTCACTTTGCCTTTTGCAAGTTTTGAAGCTTCTGCTGAAGAGAATAAGAAGCCAAGTTGGTCTTTTTGCTGCTGCAAACAGCTTGGTTATTCTGCATGCAGAAGTCCAAGTAGATGGATTTGCATATTCACTGTATGATTACTGAAAAATAATGGTACAGTGATTATACAAATATCTCTGTTCTAATAATAGTTGTCCAGCAAGAAGAGTACAGATATTTGCACATTAGTTTGAGATTAGCTATAGACTGATGATGCAAATTGGATACCCAGAACCAATCAAGGTGCAGAGCTGTTGGTATTGGAAAAATATTACTGTTATGCTTTCATATCTGTACAGCATCCTGCCATTCTGACTGGTGAAAACAGTTCCATTTCAGTAAGACATATAATTGCCAAAATTCATTTTTTGAAGTCAAGCCCTTTCTGAGTTAGATCTATATCCCCACACCATTTCAGTAATGGGATTCCCAGTTTCTTTGGGTAGTTACATGTGTGAATGGATGGGATACCATAGCACTTTACAAAAATTAATGAACTGAGCCTCATAACTCAAATAGTGAAGAGGACAAAGGCACTGATACACAGCAATAAGGACTGCTTGGTAAGCTGGGCGCAAGCAGTATATGTTTCAACACAGCTAACTGTAAAGTCATATATCTAGTAGATTCTATACGCCTGATGGAATTTTGCACACAATATTTTAAAATTCTGCCTATTTTATTTGTCAAAATAACGCAATATAACCATGCTGGTTTCAATTATTTTGGTAATTTATTTAAACTACAATACATTGGATGGAGAATCGGAGTGGAGAGCATTGGAGGAAATCCCCAACCCCCCTCTGTCTAATAGTAATGTAGCTAGTATTGACCCTTTACTTCTAGTTATTAGTCAACAAATATATGCAGCCATATGCTCAGTGTTACATCATAGGCAACTGAGGAGCAAGTGAGGGCTGGGGACTCAAACTCACAATTTATATTGGCTGCTGACCATCTCCAGAAAGGTCAGTAGCAAACAGTTCATGGAGCACATTCTGATAGGAAAAAATATTCAGTTCAAAAATTTAAAAGTAGTTCTAATCCCTAAAGCTCCATAAGCATTTATAAGGTCACACTGTCCTTTACAATAAGGCTCTTTTACGCCACTCTGGCAATGTAAAGGAACCTTAAAATTTTTACACCTGTTTTATATTTCTGGGGGAATTTACTAAGAACAATGGGAACACTTCATTAAGCAGGCAGGATGCTACATTCTGCTCTGCCTGAGGGGACAGAGTCTGCCCCACGCCTACCTCCTCAGAAACACCCCAAAGCCCTACTCCTCCACACCAAGCGTTCTGCAATAGTGAGCGAGAGGGACAGTGTCTCTCACTCACACAACTACCTAGCCCCAACCCTTAAGGGTGATTTACATCTCTACCAGCAGCTCTGGGTATCCAAACCGACCTGCCTGCACTACCAGAGAGGAACACGTGACCGCTCTTGCAGCTTCCCTATCAGAGGTCATTTTTTCTGCAGGGAAGCAAAGAAATCTGCGGGGGCCATGAATTCTGCACACATGCAGTGACACAGAATTCCCCTACGAGTGTAGAATCTAGGAACACACAATGTAGGCTGAACTTACAGAATAGGGGACTCTATCCTAATAAGCAGTGCCTCTGAAAAAGATTTGGGGGTCTTGGTGGATCATCAGTTGAACATGAACTCCCAGGCAACACTGTGGCCAAAAGGCTACTGTGATCCTTGGATGTATAAAAAAGGAAATCTCAAGTAGGAATAGAGAGGCTATTTTACCTCTGTATTTGGCCTTGCTGCGATCGCTGCTGAAATACTGTGTCCAGTCCTAGTTCGAGAAGGATGTTGATAAATTGGAGAGGGTTCAGAGAAGAGCCATGAGAATTGTTAAAGGAGTAGAAAACATGCCTTTAGAGTGAAAGATTCAAGGAGTTCAATCTACTTATCTTAACAAAGAGAAGGTTAATGGGTGACTTGATCAGTCTAAATACCTACATGGGGAACAAATATATGAAAATAGGCTCTTCAGTCTAACAGACGACCGTATAACACAATCCAACGTCTAGAAGTTGAAGCAAGACAAATTCAGCCTGGAACTGGGTGTAATCTTTTTAACAGTGATGGTACTAACCATTGGAAGAATTTACCAAGGGTCACGGTGGATTCGCCGCCACCACCACCAATTTCTAAATCAAGATTGGATGTAGTGTTTTTTAAAAAAAGATTTGCTCTAGTTCAAACGGAATTATTTTGGGGAAGTTCTATGGTCTGTTATACAGGAGGTCGGATTAGATGATTACAATGGTCCCTTCTATCCTTGGAATCCATCAATAACCTTATTTTGCAAGTGGAGAAACTGAGGTAGAGAGGTTAAGTGACTTGCCAAAGGTGTCAGCAATAGACACTAGAGTCAGAAATAGAAACCAGATCTATTGGTTTCCACAAGATTATCCTTGCAGTGTAGACATTTGGGCTCAGATTGGAGCCTGGGCTCTGAGACCCTCTCCTCTCACTGGGTCTCAAAGCCTGGGCCTGAACATCTACACTGCAATTTTATAGTTCTGCCGCCTGAGACCCACAAGCCCAAGTCAGCAGACCCAGGCCAACCATAGCTACATCGCGGGTCTTTTATTGCAGTGTAGCCATATCTTGTATGTTTGGGACCTGGAAGAAGCCTGAAGGCAAGAGGGCAGCAAGAGGGGTTTGCTGGCTAGTGTCCCCCCAACCAGAGAGCTAGGGCCAGAGGGCTCAAGGAAGGAGCAGCAGAGGGATTTCTTGCTGACTCTAGGCCAAAGAAACCGAGCTACGGTCCAGAGAGGGCTGAAGGCAGGGAAGCAGCAGAGGAACTGACTTGCTGACTTCTCCAAGGCTGCAGAGCTGGATCCAGAAGAACCATGAGGGCCAGGGGGAGTGATGGATGCTCCCAGCAGAGAGGTGGTGGGTGTGTGGGGGAACCTGCTGGAAAGAGCAGGGTTGCACTCCAGCTCGGGGGGCTGGCATTGCTGTCCTGGTACATGGATCGGAGTGGGCTGTGCTGAGCTGGGGCATGGTGAGGGATGCCAGGGCTATATGTTGCATATACTGTTTGGACTATGCTGGGGGAAATCTGGACTATGATTGTGGGACTTTTATTATGATAAATGTATACAGAACATTTGCAATAACTGAACCCCACAAGGGCTATATTTATACTTGGGAAGACTCTGGAGACTAATTCTGGGATTCTGAAGGAGGGAAACTGAGGCAGGCATGCCTGTCATGATGTGGCCTGCCGCAGAAGGATGCTCCTGTTGGGGCTGCCAGTGACACCCTGACAATATCCTGTTTATATGTAAACTCCCTCACCATCTCCAGAGGCTGGTCGTCTTTCTTTCTTGTTCTACTCCCCCACTAAAGAGAAGCACCAGTAAAAAATAATATATATATATATATTAGAGATTCTGGCATTTAAAATACTGTATGACAGCAGCGGAGTTATTTAAGATTATGTAGTGCTTTAATAATTCAAAAGCAGAAACTGTCTGGACATTGAATCATCAGACATGTACATTTGCTGCATCTCAAGAGAGTCTACTGTGCCTTCCACAGAGCTTCCAGACAGAAGATTATGTCTTGTTTGTTGCTCACAAAGAACACTGACCTAAGGTGAACTCACTTAATGTAAAGTACATCTTTTCACTGCTGCATATACATTGGGCATTCAATGTAAAAATGAATGTACAGCAATTATATATTTTTGAGGTGGACTTTACCTCAGTGCAGCAGCCATCTGAATATCACTTCTTTACTTCACAAGTGAATATTAACACAGGGGCACGTATTCTGTTACAGAAATTTTCAACACTGTAAGCTGATTTGGTTAACAACATTACAAAAAAATCTGTAAAAACTATTAAAAACAGCAAAGTCATTATATACCCATAAACTTTAGCTGTAAGCTTTGTTAAAGCCAGGTTCATAGTCACTAGAGGGTAGATGCCAAATGCAGGAAAAGAGGTTAAATTCTTAGCTGTTATCCTGGATTTAATAGATTTACATTTAGTATATGAGATTTTAAATCTGGTCAATAAACATAATGCAGGATTTCATAAACATCTTCTTGCACGATTCTAAATTAGAATATTACAATATTCACAGTAGTAGTGCTCTCTTTAAAAAGAAAGACTGACAAAACACAATACACATAAATAAGATGTTTATTATTATTACAAACATTTTTTTCCCCAATACCAGTGTATAAGTTTACGAAAAATACATTTTAAATAGTGTTTAACTGGTGTTAAATCTTCTAAAATGATTTTCTCCTGAGCTGGCACTATGGCTTAACAAGGGATAAAAGAAACATTCTGATTGGCTCATGAAATACTAGTTTAAGATGTAGAGTGGTTGCTATGTGATGTTATAAATAATTAGCATACCTTATTTCAGATATAGCTGTGGCCCAGATTTATGTCTGCACATTGGCTCAGCAAACTACAGGGCTAGTATGCAACTGTAAGATCCTGCACTGAGGAAAGAGGTTTATTTTTCCTCAGTCTGAGAATGGCAACTGTGGTTACGAAGTTTACACATGCCATAAAACCCAGGGAAGTACCTGTCTTTACAGCACAAGTGACCTTGTGACAAGTGGCTACTGTGAAGACCCTACCTATGCCAACTGGAAGGGTTCTCCCCTTGGTTTAGGTCAGTGGCTCTCAACCTTTCCAGACTACTGTACCCTTCCAGGAGTCTGATTTGTCTTGCGTATCCCCAAGTTTCGTCTCACTTAAAAACTACTTGCTTACAAAATCAGACAAACATACAAAAGTGTCACAGCCACAATATTACTGAAATATTGCTTACTTTCTCATTTTTACCATATAATTATGAAATAAATCGATTGGAATAGAAATATTGTACTTACATTTCAGTGCATAGCATATAGAGCAATATAAACAAGTCATTGTCTGGATGAAATTTTAATTTGTATGGACTTCGCTAGTGCTTTTTATGTAGCCTGTTATAAAACTAGGCAAATATCTAGATGAGTTGATGCACCCCCGGAAGACCTCTACATATCCCCAGGGTACACGTATCCCTGGTTGAGAACCACTGGTGTAGAACCACTCTGAGGAGAAGTAGCTAAGCCTACAGAAGAATTCCGTCGACCTAATCTTGTTTACACCAGGAGTTAGTTGGCTTAGCTATGTCGCTCAAGGGGGTAGATTTTTCACACCCTGAGGTATGTAGCTGGGTTGACCTAACTTGTTAGTGTAGGCCCTAGACATGCAAATGTTCCTACATGGTGAGAGAAAGACAAATTATTTGACAGTATAGAATTTAGAATTACGTACTCAGTAATGCTCTCCTCTTAGTTATTCACAATCCAACTGGGGAAGAGAAACTATTAATATATAAAAGGATATGGGATATTTTAAAACACCTATTGAGAAAATACTTATTCTCAAAAAGCTGGGACTCGTTAATTTCTATAAGGGATGGGGAGACAAATGGAAAGACCAGCCAGCACCAAGAATGGTCCCCTTCACTGGATGATGTGGCTCTCCTGAAGAGAGCTAATACAGTGATATTCAATATTTTAATTATGTTATAACTGCAAGGGTGGAAGGGAAAGGAGTTCCTTTTTAACAGCAAAGTAGAAGAACAGTGATGGGGAAAAAACAAAGCAAAAAAATAATTTAGGACTTTTTAAATTTGTTTTTGGGAGGGGTGAGTGGGGGGGGGGGGATGGGAAATGCAAGATAGGCTTTTTATTAATCTCAGACTTTAGAAAGACCACGTACTCCTTGCTGGAAAAAAGGGGGAGGCGGCAAGAGACTGTGCCAACTTGCCTGGGGATACTTGCAAGCATAGACTATAAAATATTCCAGCCTGCTGAATTATTTTTGTGTGTGTTTTTGTCTGATAGGAGCAGCAGAAATACCAAACCAACCAATACTCACATGCATAAGAAACTCAAGGGATGTATCTAATAATTTAGAATTTCAAGTACCTAATCAGGTTTTTGATAAATGATCTGGATTACAAGCTTCCTCCCAATGTTTCACTCTTTGGAACCTTCCCTATACTTACTAAAGGAGTGTTACTGAAGTAAGCCTGACTTGGAGAAAATAACTGAGACAAACTATACTAGAACTAGAAGTGTGAACTTTGATTGCCCTCTCCACCTTATGCCCCACATAATGGATCATTAACTTTGCAGTATGCAGAGATCACTGGAGAAACTTTATAAATAAAACCACAGGCTGAGACAAAAAACTAGTGTTTACAAAATATACGGTACTTACTGTACTTTCTCCAGATATATCAGAGGGCAGAATTGAGCTTCCTTAAAGAACCCCAAACACTGTAATTATTTGAATGGCAGACAAAAATCTTTATTTTAGACATAGTTCCAAATCCAGAATTTTTTTCTCTTTTCAAAATCTCAAGACTTACTATCAGCCATAGGGAAAGTCCTACACACTATAAGGCTGCACAACTCCATATGCTCTGTTATCCTACAGTTTAAAAAAAAAAAAAAAAAAAAAACCCAAAACCAAAAACATAGAGACATATATATCTAGCTATAACAGGAGTTCCAAGGCAGAGTAAGATATATATTTTTTTGAATATAGAAATTTAAGTAATTAATCTTTACACCAGCGATGGGAGGTAGGTTAGTAATAGCAACCTGTTTAAAGGTGGGGAAACTGAGGCACATAGTGGCTAAACAACTTGCCCAAGGTCACCGAGCAAGCAAGCAGTAGAGCTGGGATTAGAACTCAGGAGTTCCTGATGGCCACCCCTGTGCCCATTCCTTTTATATTACACTGTCTAGAGATGCCTACACAGGGTGCCTTTTGCATCATTCACCAACCCCAGATATAGGCTGTTGGTATGGAGACGACATGCACCCGCACATTATTTTTAATATTTTTCCTTTTGTAAGTGTTACTGTGTCTGGGATATTTCCATGTCACCATTTTATAAAGAATTATTAGCATATACTGACATAAAAACCACCTGAATTTAACAGAAGAAAAATGCATTTTTATGAAACGCCATCAGCAAGACTGGTTATGATAAAGTGGCCAAATCTATAGCTGCTAAAGACTTTTGGTCATAGTGGGGAGAGGTGTCAGCTCCAAGAGCAGGCCTCCCAGCTTTTTAAAGCTATGGAGAGTGGAGAAGGTAGAAGGCAAGACCAGCATCGGAAGTCTGAAGGTCTATGAAAAAAAAACAAAAACTACTGACCTCCTTTAGATTTAAACATAAGCCCACTGAGGCAGACACTAATATTCTTTATTATTTGTACCATGCCACAGCAGTTTTGCCAGCCTGTCCAAAGTGGCTGGGAGGGCCACTAATTCAGTAGATGGGAATCCTGTTCTTGGAGACGGAATGATTTTACACGTGTACATGAAGGACTCTATCAGAAATGATTGCATGAGGAATGGACAGTTCCTTTTGGTCTGTGATTAAGTAAATAAAACTCTAAATGACCTAGTAAAAACCAACATGGAATCTACCATGTGGAGTAAGTGTACTTAGTTCCTGACACACACTTTCTATCCCAGCATGCTCCCTTTCCAATTTTAGGGATTAAAAAGGCACAGTGCAATCCAGTGCCACATGTACATTGCTGATTAGCTTGTTTGGGCACATTTAAGTGCTATGGTAAGCAGGCTATTCAGGGGATATTTAAGGAGTAGCTATACCTACCTCACACTGGTCCCTAAGTGCTTTAAACACAACTAAAAACAACACTGGTCCCTAAGTGCTTTAAACTATGATCCTGCAGAAGTTTCAGATATTTCGCAAGAAATATTGGACAAGCATATTCTGAAGTCAATTAAAAAACAGAAAAGAAAAAAATAGGCCAGAATATTATACTGATTTGTAAATGTTCAATATAACCTCTGTAAATTTCTTCATATCGTTCACTGAATTAGGAATCAACCCTATAAAGTTTAAATCATGTGAGCAACCCTCTTGAAGTGAACATGATTGCCAGTGAGAGTAAGAATAACTCATGGCTGTAAGGGTTGCAGAATCAGGTCTTAGCGTTTCTGTCAATTTTGCTTCAAATCTCAGGATTAATTGGAGCTGCCATCTACAACAGTGGCTCTGGACAAAATTTGGGGGTCGTTGTGGATAACTAGCTGAACAGGAGCTCTCAGTGTGATGGCATGGCCAAAAAAAGCAACCTGGGGATGCATAAACAGGGGAATCCTGAGTAGGAATAGAGAGGGTATTTTACCTCTGTATTTGGCATTGGTACAACCACTACTGGAATACCGTGTCCAGTTCAGTTGTCCACAATTCAAGAAGGATGTTGATAAACTGGAGAGGGTTCAAAGAAGAGTCCCTAGAATGATTAAAGAATTAGAAAATATGCCTTATAAAGACACACTCAGAGTTTGATCTATTTAGCTTAACAAAGAGAGGGTTGGGGCTGACTTGATCACAGTCTAAGTACCTACCTGGGGAACAAATATATGATAATAGACGCTTCAATCTAGCAGACAACAATATAACACAAGCGAACATGTGGAAGTTTAAGCTAGACAAATTCAGACCGGAAATAGAGTATAATTTTTTTAGACGTGTGGATATTAACCACTGAAAGAATTTACCAAGGGTCACAGTGGAGTCTCCATCCTGACAGTTTTTAAATAAAGATTGGATATTTTTCTAAAAAAGATATGTTCTAGAAATGATTTTGGGGAAGTTCTATGGCTTATATTTTACAGGAGGTCAGACTGGATAATCACAATGATCCATTCTGGCTTTGGAATCCATGAATAAGCAAAGCAGGTTATCTACGAAGCTTCCTTTTCTAAAGTAACAAACATTTTAATCAACACTTTAGGAGGAAATCTTTGACTGCACTTAAAAAAATCCAGGTTCATATGATTAGTGTTTCATTAGTGTATGGTTACCTGGGAAGCAGGTTGTTAGGTGTTCCATTAGTGCTTCTTGCGTGACTTGTTTTCGTGCAGAGTTCATTGCTGAGATGGCCAAGCAAAGGATTTCCCCAAGTGGGATAAACTGTGACTGACTGATGGGAGACATATTGATTGGTGATACATCACCTGTAGAAAGACAGTAGATATTCAATGAAGGGTTTCATTTAAATGTTGCTCACAGAACAAGTATACAGAGATGTGTCCATTACAATGTACACAATTTTGTATAATTTATATCGCTTTTGCGATAAAACCTTCAAAATAAGAACCACAACTTAGAGAAATCAAGGACAATACATTTTTGACATTGAGGGTGCACTAAAATGTTCAGGGAATATTTTCAAAGAATGATCCAATACTTGAACCCACAAAAATTCATGCTCACCCACTGCAGCTGCAGAATCCCAAGTTTGCATGTGCAAAGCAACAACTGTACACACAAGCATGAACTTGTGAATGCAATGGGTTCATACACATTTTTGTAGGCATAGCTCTCTCTTTTCAAATCCTGGTTGTATGGGTCATCTACAGTTTGTACTAGAGAGAATTTTGATTTTTTTTTTAAATTGCAACAAAAATTAGAAAAAAAATTCTGGAAATTCTGATAATGAGCCATATTTTTAGTTTGCTGGCCAGCTGTATTATGCCCTCTGCTCAGTGGCACAAAAGCATCAAATACCTAAAGAGTTATGTTCAGAAGAGCTCCTTCCTTGGTCTACAGATGTAATGACTTTGCATGACTGTAGATTAAAAAGGAATTTTTAAGTTTTGTTGATGAAATATGAACAAGTACAGACTGTTGTGTTATCTGCTTTAGGTGAACTTTATTTTAACTTGCCAGGTTACTTATCCAATTAATTTTTCCCATGAAGTCTTGAAAATATATTTTATTAGCCAATACTTTAAGAGCACAGAAAAACTTTTAAACTTAAAAGGTTACAGGATGAGAAACAACTTGATGAGATAAGTATACAGTACATACACATTTAAAGTCTGCTCTTTATCTCCTGTTTCAGTGGTAATAGTTCCCAGATGGTCCCAAAAGTACGGCAATGCTTCCTACGTAGCCAGTGAAAAAGCAGAAGGATTGGAGGTTTCCTTAACCATAACAGAATACTAGATAGTAACAATGGGCTGAAGAGTTGGTGTTAGGATTCCAATCAGGTTTGGACTACATACAGTTCAGGTCACAGACTGATCAACCACTGGGTTGCAGGTTTAGATTAAATGGCTTTGAAACTTCATGAGCTGTTCTCATGAGATTTCAGCAAATCTGAACAACAACTAGAATGCAGTTTTGGATAAGATCAGAAACCAAATATATGGAAGTGGGTTCAAATCTAGGAATTCAGATCCAACCCACTCCTGAAATTCAAAGGGATTATTAGAAGTTCTGAGTGTGGCCCCATTAATTTTAATTGTCTTGTTTTTTACTAAGCAGATACAGTGTGCTCACACAGGGCTCACAAATGGAAAATCAAATGCATCTAACCTTAAACAATACTCAGAATTGTTGCACTGAGTATTTTGTAAAAAAGTTTTCATAATTGCTTTAGGTTAACCCTATGTGTAATATTTATTTTTCAAATATGCCAGTTGCATATTCTGTTGGACAGTAGGGACACATGTGAACAGAGATGCATTAAGGATTTAAAAAAACATACATAAAAATATGGAAGTGGATTTAAAATAAGTTTATTTGTTCTGTATCTCTCTGGAATACTATTGCCTACCACCTAAATAGGTCTTCATTCTGCAATTGGATATATGTTGGCAGAGCTTAGAACCTATACAGAGCTCCATTGCCTTCAGTTGGACTCCTTGTGAGTGCAAAGATCTGCCCCATGTATATTTGACTTCAGGACTGGAGCCTTGAATTAGAAGCTCTTTGGGACATTTTTATTTTACCTGTCTGCAAAGTGATTGGAACGTTACTAGATTACTATAGAAAGTAATAACCAACAACAATCTGGAAAATGGTGGACATCTGATTAGGAAGAATAGTAGACAGGGTTACACATGACAGAAGGCAAAAGCAGGTAGGCACAGCATTCCTAATCTTTTAAGAGGGGAAAAAACCTGAAGAGTTAATTATACTATTGTTAAGACAAACGAATATTTTATCTGTCAACAGGAAAAATTATTTATATAAACATATGAAGATAAAATCTTTAAAAATCAACGAGACATAAATATAAGAAAGTCAGTGTTCAAATGTATGTAGAGAATACTTAGTCCTGCCATGAGTGCAGGGGACTGGACTAGATGACCTCTCAAGATCCCTTCCAGTCCTATGATTCTATCTACAAAAATGACATTGTATTGGAGAGAAGATGACATTGCCCTAATAATTGGTCTCATACCTGAAAAGCATCAGAATTAGTGAGTACACACACAAAGGATTACAACTGGAATACGAGATCTTCCTTTTTAAATAGGCCACTTAACCCGAGGAATCATTACGATTTAATAAATGATCCTTTACAATTTTTTATTAGTCTTCTGAAGGAAGAGATTGGATTCAGAATGTTGTGAATTGTTAGTTTCAGATGGCTGCATACTAGTCATCAAGTAGTAAAGTTCTTTTTATTTTAGAAACACTTGGTGCTTCCTTTTTATGTAGAAATATCTGTGTACACCGTGTATAAGAAACTGTTTTGTAAAGTATGCAAAGTGCAGACAAGGCCCTGTAAGCCCCAATTTTCAAACAGCAAGTCTGCAAATATTGTTCTAAAATTGTGAGCTTAATTTGCATAATTAGTTACCACTAAAGCATCTGGAAATTGGGTTTTTTATGTAAGCAAATCAGGTAAAATATTCAACAGGAATCCATACACATTTTAAATTCAAAAGGAATGGCTGACATATATTAGTATTGTAAAAGGCTATCATAATTCACTCCTTGCTAATTCCTTTGAGAGTTGGTTAACTTTGACAAGGCAACCCTCATTCATCTTCACTGCTGTCAGAATTAATTCTATAGTTAAACCTACAGATGCCAATAAACCATCTCCTCGAGATAATTTGTGATTCTTCAAAGAGGAACAGAACATCTGTAAAACTTACAATAGACCTAGTGAGAGAGAGCCTCAGAGACCCACACTTACGGAGGTACTAATTTGCCAAGTTTTATCTTAAACACCCTTGGGCTCTGGGAAGTTCCAAGTACTCTGTGGTTGTAGTTAAGTGAAGACATTCTTTGATGCACAGCAACAGAAAGTATCTTGTGTTTACAATTTAATTTAATATATTAACACCAATTATATGTATAAATAGCATTTAGCCTTTCGAATACAAGATTTACAACAAATTTTTTAAGTAAAGATCTGTTAAAAAAAAAATCAAATATTCTTTTCCTAAAACTTTTTTTTTTTTTGGTAAACCTCAACACTTTATAAAGGATTCAGCATATGGCTCCCATTAGCTCAGACTGATGCTTGTTTCAAGCAGCTTTCCTTTGAAATCAAATTACTAGACTTGACTTTCAAATGTTTATGTTCAAAATTAAAAGGAAAACGGTGGAGCCCAGAAAGCAGCTTTCACCAGCTGACTGTATGTTTTATTAAAATACCATCAACAGCTAGAAGTACATGGTTTCAACTCCATTTCAGCTTCCAGTGGAAAGAAACAACAGTCAAACTTCTTTTTTTTTTTTTTTTTTTTTTAAAGAATTATAATAAAATCAAGTTTCCTGGTATTTCCTTATGTACTTCATAGGCATTTTGAAAATGTCTAAGCACATAACAAGTAATTAATGGGATCTGGCCTCTCCTTGATGACAATGGGATTTACATAGATAATTACCCTTTTTAATGGAAGCTATTATTTAAAAATTAAGAGAGTCAGTTATAAGTAAAATAACCACATGCTTAAATAGCATTTTTCTTCCATGGATCTCAAAGCACTTTACAGAGATGGGTAAACGGTATTATTCCTATTTTACAGATGAGACACCACGGCACAAAGAGGTTAAGTGATTACCCCAGGTTACACACAATCAGTAACATAGCTGGAAATAAGAACCCATGCTTCAGTGTCCTATTCACCAGATTTGCTATACACCATTTAATTCGGTATGTCTGAATCTCAGCTGCTTACTTTACTGACAAAAAATATTTTTAGTACAGATCGCACTAATGACAAAACGTTATGAAAGACAAACCTAGACTGCATTCTGCTCTATGCATTAACAACAAAACTGTCAGCTAAGTTCTGACAATAGAATCTTTATTACTGATTAAGCGGTTAGAAAGAACAGAGTTTGAATTCCAGCTCTCTGTCTCAGTTTGCAGGGACAGCAGTTAGAAAAATCATCTTTGACTTATAAATGGAGCCAATTCAATGCATCCATTGAGAAAGAAAAATATGAAAATACTATGATGTTTTTACAGAGTCACTTTTCAGAGTACAACCACACTTTATTAGAATTTATACACTTATTTCCTCACATATGGGGAAGAAACCCCCTAAGTGCACTTCTGCAGTGCAGTGAAATGTAAGAAGCCCAAATGTAACCAATTCCTCCCCTTCTCCCCGTCACTCAAAGCTCTTTAACCTTTTGTGGTACAACAGTTTTCTACAGATAAACTTTAAACATACGATTTTATTAAAAAGGAAATTTCAAGTTATGACATTACAGCCCTTTCATGGTATCTAAATACCACGGGGAGGGTTTGCATTAGAAATGCCTTAGATAGATTTCCATGCCAACAGACTGATATCTTCAGCAGATGATTGTGACTTCACTGTAGGATCAAGCAAAAAGAGAAGCTTGTTTGTGATAATGGAGAAAGCTCTTCTTCGAACAAAAGATAGCTAACAGCAGCAGCTGGGGACAGAGAAAATTACAGAGAGAAGAACAAGCTCCTCATATAAATATTCTCTTTTCGAGCTTACCTGAAATCCCATTTTGAAGGGACACATTTCCAAAATTACTTCTTGTGAGCCTAACTGGTTAATACTGGTGGATAAACTGAACAAGTTATACATTTGACAGGGGTTGCATCCTCATCCCTAAATTTCAAGGTGAGTTCAATCATATTATTTCCAGAATAGCCATCATAGGCTAGCAAACAAACATTTAAAAAAGGCCAATTCAAAACAACAATGTACAAGCACATATCAAATTGCCACTTGAGACTATATGGCACCTTTTATCCAGATTAAACAATAGTGAGAACTGGAAGAACATGCAGTTTCTGATAGCATTAAAAATGCTAGAAACATTAGATCGATGATGTATTAATATATAAATGAACATATGAGTCAACAGTGTAACGCTGTTGCAAAAAAAGCAAACATCATTCTGGGATGTATTAGCAAGAGTATTATAAGTAAGACACGAGAAGTAATTCTTCTGCTCTACTCTGCACTGATTAGGCCTCAGCTGGAGTATTGTGTACAGTTGTGGGCGCCACATTTCAGGAAAGATGTGGACAAATTGGAGAAAATCCAGAGAAGAGCAACAAAAATGATTAAAGGTCTAGAAAACATGACCTATGAGGGAAGATTGAAAAATTTGGGTTTGTTTAATCTGGAGAAGAGAAGACAGAGGGGACATGGTAATAGTTTTCAAGTACATAAAAGGTTGTTACAAGGAGGAGGGTGAAAAATTGTTCTTCATAACCGCTGAGGATAGGACAAGAAGCAATGGGCTTAAATTGCAGCAAGGGCAATTTAGGTTGGACATTACAAAAAACTTCCTAACTCTGAGAGTGGTTAAGCACTGGAATAAATTGCCTAGGGAGGTGGTGGAATCTCCATCATTGGGGATTTTTACGAGCAGTTTGACAAACACCTGTCAGGGATGGTCTAGATAATACTTAGTCCTGCCCCGAGTGCAGGGGACTGGACTAGATGACCTCTCGAGGTTCTTTCCAGTTCTATGATTCTTTATTTTACTGACCACGACTAAAATTTTAAAAAAATGTAATTTGCCGAGTCCCAATTAAACACCATGATTGAGCCTTCTTTGTAAGTTGATTTATCATTTTTTTTAAATCACATTTTCAGACTTACTTTACTGATATACACATAACATTAAAATGTAGTATCAAGAGAAGACTGTAACTGGATAGAAAAAAAATATTTTAGAAAACAACCAAGCTATTTACCCTGGTTTAAGAGAAGGCTAAACCTTATTTATTTATGTTTTAAAAGAGCAACTTAATGGTTGGTAAAAATTCCACTGACTACAAAATAAAAAGATATCCCTATGCCTCTAATCAGTTTCACAAACAATGATGGTATGTGCTACTATATGCTTACTAGCACAATGGAATCCTGGTCAATGACTGGGGCGCTCTAATAATAATAATAATTATTATTATTATTAACAGAATCTTGCATGTATATTTGCTCACCAGCTAGCCAATTTCACACCACCGAAAATGTATGCACACCAAAACATACCTTCTTCTTACCAACATAAGACACTTTCATATTTCAACTAATATTGCAAGAATGCAACTATATGATATGACCATTCAAACTATTTTTGGCCTTGGGAATTACACAGAAATCCCAATGCTGACCTACAGTATGACAAATATTTGCTTCATGTGTTAACGTTCTTAGGGTAGCTTTTGAATGCTGGTAGTGATTAACTCTGTTTCAAGCATGTAAAATGACCTATTCATCCTTTGGACCAGGTTAAAAATGATCCTACAGATGTAACATACCAAATTTCAGTTACTTTGTCAATACTGAAGTGCCCACAGTTGTCAGATTGGCGCGCGCACGCACACACTCACTCTACACATTATGATCTAAATATTTCAATGTATTATGCTTCATTCATTTACCACGGCCAGCTGACTCCTGACTCCCCAGCCTATGCAATGCTATGATCACAAAGCTCCTATGAAAATCTATGGGACTGTCCCAGAGAATATCAGGAAATTCCTTTTTAATAAAATATATATATAGTGTGCTTTAAAAAAAAAAAGCTACCCGAACAATTTTTTCAGTTTCTTTTTTCTGAATTACTATTTTATACTTTCAGTACACAATATGTTAAAAAGGGGATTTACCTGAACCCCTATGCTCCATTACAGTTCTATAGTAGCTGTGATGTCACAACATTGCCAGGGCATTACATCATAGTGGAATCTGGCTGGCTGCAGCAGAGATCAATGCCATAAGACCTGAATAAAAATAAAGCATGCTTCTAAATAATAATATGTTGAATGCTCACCTCTTACCAAAACTATTGGGAGCCTCCAGACCATAAATGCTAATGCATTACCTGTACGGGTCATCTTTAAGGAATTCTAGAATACTTGAATCTTCCCATAATTTTGTACGAGAGAGAGATATATAAACATAGATAAGAATTAGGGGGTAAAAAAAATCTCTAAAGAGCTCTGCAAATATACCCCCTACTCAATGTTATGAAAACTCATCTTCAAAAATATCTCTTCTTTCACCCTATATTCATGGAACAGTTGGAATCACACTCTACCACCACCCCCTGTTTTGAAGGCACTCACAGTCTTAGTAAAGCAACTCTCCTCTGCAATGCCTCAGGATTCTGCAGTGTCACTCCTTTTCTGCCTGGTTCTCTGCAAAGTGAAGTCATAGGAATGGATCAGCCAACCTGCCTTTGCACTACCCTGCCCAGAATCCTTTGTGAACTGAAATGAGTCATCGTTCTGAGAAAAGCTACAGTACGATGTTCCAAGGTTTCTCCGTATGTCTGTGCATGCTTCTTTGTCTTTGCAACGGAATGTCGCTGCTTTTGTAACAGTGCACCGCTGCACTGTACAAGAGTAACAAACCAGTATCCTTACCAAGTGGGCAAAAAAGCCACTTACATGCATTAGCAGAGACGAGTTAAAGCTTTAACTCCTAGACAAGCTACAAAATTTACATCTAGCAGCATCATACAGACACATATATACACACAACATTTATTTCTAAAATCATTTGCAATTTAGCTTACAAACTTACCCGTGTTTACTATAATCACAAAAAATATTTGCTTTCCTTTTCCATGTCTGGAGAAAGCTGCAGACCTATGTGTAATACAGATGGTTCTATTGTACACTGGATCAAAGTTGTGCAGCTGTGAACAATTCGTCAAAAATTCACATTGGGGAACAAGTCCTTTCAAGCTTATGTCTTGTCATCCCATTCACCAGCTAGGTTCACAATAAAGCGAGCCCTGAAATCATGCCAACGAGCCAGCAGAAATCGTCAAACTGCTCCAAGTGCCGAGAGCCAGCGGAGCTGCTGCTGCTTCTGCTGACAAAGAAGGTAACGTTCAGAATGAGGTCACTGTGTCAACATCTCACTCTCAATGTGAGGCTTCTGTTTGCTCAGTAAGTGCAGGCTAACTTAGGCTGTTTGGGGTGGAGAAGGGTGCATTTATTAGCTTTGAAAAAATGTTTCAATTGTTTTAATTTGGGGGAAATTTTATATCCAACTGTGATTTGTCAAAGAGACAGAAACAATGCATAGGAAGCAGGAAAAACAAAACAAAGGCATTTTGATATGGGTTTTTCTTCAAAGGCGTATTTTATTCTGCATAGAATACAGTGCCCTCACTTTAAAAATACTTAGACTCACAGGTCCATAAAATCCTGTAACCCTACTCCTTGATAGTCATCAGACCCCATCTACACTGCAGTTACAACTATGAAAGGTAACAGTATAAGACCAAAGTTAAGGTCTTATCAAGGCCTTATCTCAACTAGGAAAACAGGTGTTTGGATATTGTTTGAGTTAGCCACGTAAAAGGTAGCTTATCCCATTGAAGATTCAGTTGAACACCTTTAAAATCATATTAGCTGATTTGGCTTAATGATGCTAGGGAAAGCCTAGGGCCTACCCTGACCAACTAACAATTTTAAAGGCGTTAAACTAAATCTGCAGTAGATGCCTACTGGTTTTCCTAATGGGATTAGATACCTAGAAGTAGATAATTTGATTAAACAACCAACCAAACCAAATATTCTTTTCCTAGTCTTGACAAGGGTCTATACTGCAAATTGTTGTAACCACTGTACCAGGTCATGTGACAACAGTGGTGTAAACTGGGTGTCTTGACACAACTGTAATTATAATGAAGCAGGGGCATCAGAAGGTATTTGAAGCTTGAAGAAATGTATTTTTGCCATACTTACACCCAGTCATTTTATACAACAACAACAACAACAAAAATCATATCCTGTGGTACTTAGCCAGGAAAACATTCATTGATTTTAAGAGACTTTTGCCTACTCAAGGGCTGCGGAATCAAGCTCAAAGTTTCTAAAAGACAAATGAATCCACCCTGGCAAATTGAATTAAACACGTCTCCCAGAATCTTCCTGAAGAAATCTCTGCAGTTAATCCATCAGATCCACATCTATTTTCTAATAAATTCTCTTTATGTTTCTGAAAAGAAAAGCTTACTGTGGGCACTCTTAGAATGGAATTACAGCAGGACATACTGTAACAAAAACAACCAGAGCTTTTTCCTCAGTTTTCTTTATTTTTTTTTTAAACACATAAATTACTATTTCAATAGTTGAAAGGTACTGAAGTTGAAGAACAAGCCAGGATTTTCACCATCACAAGCCAGTGATGATATTGCAGCATGAGCTAAGTCCACAGAAAATAGTATCAACTGAAGTCCAAATTAGTGAAGTGGTTCAATTATCATGCTCCTCCCTCTCCAACACACACATAGGACAAAGTGATAAGCATTCGGTAATAGCAGCAACAGCTGACAGTATGTATTAAATTGCCATTGTATGGCTGTCTGCCCTATCCGACAATGACATCTCATGTTTTCTATTATGGCTGTATAGTCAGATCTGTAAGGAGCAACGGTTGTGAACAGATGTCACAAAGGAATGTGTAGGCTCCCACTGAAGATTTGTCATGACACTTAGCCCTTTTTTCAATCAGTTTTTCTTGTCTATCATTCTTAAAGAGTTTACAACTTTTATTGATAGTTGCTCTCCATTTAGATCTGTCCTTGGTAACGTCTTCAAAGTTTTCATGAGTTCAGATTCTGTTTAAGGGTATCTTTGAAACATTTATGTTGACCAACCTTCCTGCACATTCTGCGTTTCAGCTCACCATAGAGGGCTTTTTTTAGGAGTGTATCATCATCCATTCCGGTAACGTGACCTGTCCATCTAAGCTGAGCTTTGATAATCATTGCCTCAATGCTGGTTGGTGGTGTTTTTTCAAGGATGTTAATGTTTGACAAATTGTCTTGCCAGAGGAACTTCAGAATAGAACGAAGACATCACACGCAAAATTTTTCAAACTGCTTGATGTGTCTGAAGTAAATGGTTTACAGTTCACATCTGCATAAAAGGGATGCTATCGCTGCTGCATTGTATATCATCCATTTTGTTGACACTGCGATGATATGCTGGTTGCGTATCTTGTGGCGAAGGCTTCCAAAAACCTGGCTTGCCTTTTGTATTCTGTTTGACATTTCCTGATCTCACTTGAAACAGTACTGCCAAGGTATGTAAAGCAACTGACATTGTTTAGTTTTGTAATATCAGTGCTGATATTTGGCTCAGTGGTGGTGGTGGTGATGATGCGACTGTTTGGAAGAAGACTTCAGTTTTTTGCCAGGCTGGTGGTGAGTTCAAACTGTTTAATTGCCTCTGGGACCATGTGAAGAATAAACTTTAGGTCACTTTTACTATGACTAGGTGGAGCACAATCATCCCTAAAAAGGCCTTCACACACAAGTTCCTCACGGATTTTTGTCTTTGCAGTAAGCCTTCAGAAACTAAAGAAACTTCCATCAGTTCAATCCCTTATGTACATGCACTTTTGAAGGTCGTCAGTTGCATAATTCAGAATGGCTGCAAAGAAGAGTCTAAAGAAGATTGATTCCAGCACACAGCCTTGTTTCACCCCATTGTACATGGGGAATGGGTTAGAGAGGCCACCATCTGAGAATACTTGACCAGTCCTGTCTTCATGGAATTGATGTATGATGCTAACAAATCTATTTTGAGTTGTCTCCTCCCTGATGGTAATCACCTACCCACATAAGATGGACTAAAGAAAAGAGCCCTTTGTTGATCTTTACCCTAACTTGTACAACACATCCACCCAGCCAGGGCTCTGAGATTTTATGGCCTTTATCACTGCCCTTCTATCGCTAGAGGAAACACAGAGAAGAAAAGGAATATGTTGGACTGCACAAAGAGGAAAAAAATTAAAAATTAAAAAACATCAGTGAAATATGATGGGGAGGTTACCATTATGGATGAGACAATTAAAAATATATTTGTATCACTTCTACTGCATTCCTACATTTTGAATGCTTAATTCAGCTATTACCACCTAGCATTGGAGTGAGGTGCTGAAGAAATTGCAGCTCTTTTCTTATAACTTCTTTTTGGTCCCAGAGGGATGCTACCTGCTACATCATAACCCCTACATGCCCCCTCTTCCTTCCAGCATAAACCCCAGTCTCTCCCACCCATAGCCTCCTTATCTCCAGTTTGTTCCTTGACCCTGAGTTTCATTACTTGCTGCTAAGCTCTCCCACTGAAGGCAGCTATCAGTAGCTGATATTAATATCCGATATGCTCTGATAGCTACTATTTCATATCCAATAAGTCTGGAAAAACATCCTTACTTATCACATATCTAAAATGTGCCACGCAAACAAAGGAAAAATAATCACCAATCCTACCGAACACAAGGCAAAAAAACAACCAATGCCTCACTCACTAACGCTAACAACCTGGAACCATATGAAATGCTGAGGCACTAAGTTGTTAGTCTTAAAAATAGCGGAGTCTGACAAAGAAAGGGGGCACTTCTAGAAATGATTATCATCTCTCCTATGTTTCTTTGACCTCTAAGGGTCTGTCCTCACAGCAAAGAAAAACCCACAGCTGGCCTAGGATTGCCAACCCTCTGGGATTGTTCTGGAGTCTCCAGGAATTAAAGATTAACCTTTAATTAAAGATTGCCATGTGATGAAACCTCCAGGAATATGTACAACCAAAACTGGCAACCCTAGGGTAGCCATGCCAGCTGACTTGGGGTTGTGCCAACTGACTCAGGCTCACAGGGCTCGGGCTGCGGGGCTGTTTCATTGCAGGGTAGATGTCCGAGTTTGGGCTGGAGCCCAGGCTCTAGGACCCTGCAGGACAGGAGGGTCCCAGAGCTCAGGCTCCATCTAGTCCAAGCCCAGAAGTCTACACAGCAATGAAACAGCCCCAGCTGCAGCCCAAGCCCGAACTGGCTGGCATGGGCCAGTTGCGGGTTTTTCTTTGTTGTGTAGACATATCCTAATAGCTACTTCTCCAAACTGTAGATCATTGACAAGAACTAAGGAAGAGCTATTACAAAATACCCAAGGAATCCTCAACTTTGATGGTAGAGAAAAGGGGTGATCTGCATTGCTCAACAATGACCTCTAAGGAGCGCTAAGCAACAGTGCTGTTGATCTCCAAAAAGAATTCTCTCCATTTCTTTCAGTTGACAAAAAATGCAAGGGAAGAGGGTCAGGGGAATCATCTGAATTCCAGAGAAGGTAAAGTGGGAGAGGGAGAGAAAGCAACACCAATAGAAAACAACCACTAATCTATACTATGCCAGGCTGTTTTTGAGAAGTTTTATAAAGTACAAAAAAAATATCCTTTTGCGAAAAATTTTGGAAACAAAATTAAACTAAACCATTGGAATAAAATGTATGGGCTGGCTTAGCCACACACTGTTCAGTGTCTAATGTATTTCCACTTTGGTTTAGCCAGAACAGATTTTCAGTGCAGCTGGGGATGTTGTAACTAACAGAAAAGCAAGCCTGATAGTGATTAAAACTCCTAAGGGTGAGTGATGCCCCTGAATTATCAGGGAGAGGGTCCAAATGAAAGACCAGTGCACTTCCATTTCTAATGACAGTGATAAATGGGAGAATTTTCAGCCAAAAGATGGGGCTGCAGTAGCTATAGCTTTAAAAACAAATAATGATGACTGGTGAATAACTTCAATTCAAAAGGAGAGTCTACTACACACAGTGAAAAGGATCCCCTTAATGTGCATCCCATGGCACCACAGCAGCCTTTAACAGCCTAGTCTTTCCTACATCGGAGAGAACTGATGAAAAAGCCTGGCATGGAATCAACTAAAATAGAGCCAAAGTGGTTTTAAAAAAATAAAAAAGGTTAGACACTCCAAAGACTTAGCAGTCAAGAGTTTATTAGGTCTTTTTTCCCCTCTGGGTGGAAGGAATAATTTTCATTTTATCTGGAACTGATGCAAGAAGGAAGAGAGAGGAGCACTATAACAGTTAGGGAAGCAATTCTGATAAATTATACTATGGATTAGCTAATCTAGCATATTCTGCATGTATGGTCTACTGTTAGAGGAGGCAGGTCCACTGCTCATGTTATCTTGTACACATTACAATTCCTCCATTTAAGATACCCAGAGGCTTGAATCAATGACTGGACCGTAAACACAAGAAATGCTGTACTAGAACGGATCAATGGCCCACCTACCCCGGCAGGCCTTCCCTGATGGTGGCCAAGCTGTCACACAGGAAAATGAAAAAAAAAAAATGCACCTGGCCGACTGCAATAAATGTACCATCAGAGGAAATGCCTTCCTGACCCCAACTAGGGATAAGTTCATTCCCTGAAGATCCTCAAGGATAGGGAGCCCTTGTAATTTTTATCCCAAGTAATGAGTATATAAAAATGGCATAGTATTATAAATACAAACGCCAATGTGGGAACCTTTGAAGCAAAAAATGTGTGCATTAGAATGCCTGGCATTAGGTGGAGAGCAACATAAAGACATTTCTCCTGGGAAGATTCAACAGCATACAGTAAGTCCTGCCTACCAGCTACACAGAAAAGATAGGTTATTCATACTGAGTTCAGAGACTATTTCTGGGGGGAGAACACCATCACACAGAGCCTGTATGATACAAATACCAGCTCATGAGAGAAAAAATGAACTCATGAGGGTTATATTTTTGGCCCCCTGGATCAGTAAGATCCTAGTGAAGTCAGAATGTTAAGAAGGATCAGAGAACACATACAGCAAATTTATATTAGAACAATAATAATAGGTACCTCCAGCTAATATAAAGTGGTTGTATGCCACAGCAGAACATGGCTGGAAGAACAATCTCTTGATCTAAAAAAAAAAAAATTCTTGAACATCTTATTCTCGAGCATAAAATATGAAAGGCTACTGTTGATTTATACCTAAGTAACACATAAAAATTGGTTCAGGAAGTAGTGTGTGGAACCACTAAGAGATAGTAACCATAACAGTAACCATATAATTAACATGATCAACATTCTCACAATGGAACATAATCAGTGGCAGTGTTAATCCCCTAGACTTGATTGTACCTTTAAAACTCACAACCTGCACAGTGCCTTTCAGCAGCTCAGTATAGCATTGATTATAACAACTTTCTTTGAGGGTGCAATAGATGTACCTGGACAGCCCTTCTGGGAGATTAGAAATGCTGTGGGTGCTAGCTTTCTGAAAGTCCTGGAACTGGGTCTAGCTCTGATGCTGGGGCAAAATGGCCTGGTGAAATTTCCTTGTGCCATCTATCCCCTTACCAGTGCAGTACCCAGTAATAATCTGGCATGTAGAATTAAAGTGGAGGTTGCTTAAAAGGAATTTATTCGTAATCCAGAACATACAAATGAAATAAAAGAAAGAAAACGGGAAAAATATATGGTATGACTAAACAGTAAAGCAGAAGGGCTTATTTGGGCCAAATGAATTCCTTTTAAAAATGGGAAATCCAGCAAAAGTCATGCTACTAGAATGGAAGATATACAGGTAAGAACAACAGTTAATAAGGCTAAGCCTTGGTCTACACTGGGAGGTGGGGGGGGGGGAAGAGGAGAGGATCGATCTAAGTTACGCAATTTCAGCTATGTGAACAACATAGCTGAAGTCGACGTACGTAGATCGACTTACCGTGGTGTCTTCACCGCGGTGAGTCGACTGCTGCCGCTCCCCCGTCAACTCTGTCTGCACCTCTTGCGGTGGTGGAGTACAAGAGTCGACAGGAGAGCTAGACTAGACGTGATAAAATCGATCCCCGCTGGATCGATCGCTGCCCACCGATCCGGCGGGTAGGGTAGACGTACTCTAAGAGGGAATTTGAAGAATAACCAAATAAGAAGACAACATCATTTTAGTAGCTCAGAAGTAGGAAAGCTGTGAAAGGCTGGGAGTCCACTAGATCACTGGGTTTTGGTGAAGCAGAAGGAAGGCAGGTTTGAGTAGCTGAGTGGAGTAAAAAGCTACTTTGTGGGGGCAGAAAGTTAATCTACATGCACTGTCTGTGCATGTGGTGGGTGCTTTTGTTTAGTTTTCTTTTTGCCCTTATGCACTAGTCTGACCTTCACTCTCCAAATAGCTTATGGCAGCATCGCTGCCATATAAAAGATTCAAGAAAAGCCTCAGTTAAAAGCCTGACAGAACAAATGTGCCTTGTACTGTACCCCGAAGCTCAAACTCTAGTGCTAACGAACGGCCAGAGGGAGCATTTTCTATAGGCAAGTCATTCTCATGAAAATGCCCAGCTGCTGCTCCTAGCAAGTATTCATTCTTCACTGACTTTCAATGAGTTCTTATATGCTATGGAGGGGCATGAAGGAAGGGTGTTTCAAAAGAAAATATCCAAACTGCTCCCCCCAGTGACTTATTCCAAAGCGTTCACAACGCAAGATCAAAACTAGTTCAGGAGAATTTTCTAGGAAAACTAAAGAAACAAACAGCATGCATATTAATTCAATGCCATTACATTTAGACAGAATGCAAAGGGTTCATCAGTTTGTATAAACATCCAGACAGCAAAGGAACAAACACTCAAGATAGTCTGTTGTAACAAGACATCACCAAGACTGCCTTTAAAAGTCGACTGATTCATTTTTATTAAAAACTCTTCCACAGAATTAAGGTGTACTCCAAAACAATCTGAAAGGGTTGGAGAAACACGACAAGAGGTCTTTGCACAATTATTTTATTACTAGTATTAAGCCAAGTATCTCAGTAAAGCAATATCCTCAGGAAAATTAGCTGTAAATCTTTATAATAACTGTTTTAATAATAGACAACTCCACAAAGGTGTAGACCAACTAGTTAAGAATCCATGGTGCTGCTTTCTTGTGGGGCAAATGGAAAGTTTGAAGATCTGAGAATTCCAGCCACAGAAACTATAAAAGGTCCCTATGCATTACCATCCAAAACAGAAAACAAAGTACTAGTTTCCGGCTATGACACCTGTAACTGAGCACTGAAAATTCATTGGGCTTGTTCTTAACAAGTCAACACTTGGCTTAAAAGTTTCCCTGCATGTGTACTATCGCTACCTTTCATTTAGGCCTCATTACTAAAGGAAAAGTGCATGAGAATTTCCCCTGAGATTGTCAACCACTACTAATTGATCAGCACAGTCATGATTTCAATTTGGAAGGGACTGAACAACATGCATACAATTATTTTACAATGTATATTTCCTAAAATATAAAAAAAATCTTCAGAAATCCAGTCAGTTCTCCTAAATATCAGAGACAAATATGTTCATAATAGAACTCTCACTTTTTGGAAACTATAAGCTGTCAGTCAGCCTTAGCAGCACATTTTGGCTAAGCAACACCATCCACCAATTTACTAGTTTCATTTGAGGCTATTGGGGATTAAAGCAAAAAACATTAGCATACCTGTCACTGTCGCCTCATGACAATGATCTACCAAAAAAAGCATAAGACACTAACATCAATCATAAGAATTGATCCACCCTGAAGCAGTACTTTAGCTTACTGTTGTGACATGTACGCAATCAAGCTAGTTGAAACACATGCTCATTACTTTAGAACTATGTTTGAGGAAAATTTTTCATACTGCTGAAAACTTTTAACTGTAATACATTTCTTAACCTTTCTTGCCGTATTTTCGAACTTTTTGTGATGTGGGATTTAAGAATGTCGTCTCCCTCTCTCTTGTTAATAAATAATTTTCTTTATCATTGATTGGCTACAGAGGGCTTTAAGTTGGACCAAGTTTGTACTGTACAGAAAGACTGTCGACTTGGGGCATATTTCTGAAGGGTATACTTTATGATCATATTGAATTTGTGTTTGCACAGTCACTGCAAATCTGGAATTTCTGTACCAAGATGCCTGATTTGCACATGCAATCATCCATGGTAAATGCACATGCAAATGGACATGTTAATGAAAAAAGATGTTTTTAAGAATGCACCTCATGTAGAAATACATATAGAATAACAATTTAAGTTAGCATGAAGTATTTTAATGTCCACATGCAGTAAAAAATGTAACATTTTAATGAGGTACAAAGGAGTTTTACTCAGGAAGAAGAGGGAAAGAGAGAAGGGAGATAAGTACTGGAAGATGTGATGGATAGGAAGCAGGAGGGGAAAAGGAGAGGAGATGGGGAAGAGAGATTCCACGTCAGAAAAATCAGTATTTTTAGGCAGATTGATTCTATTATTTGATATATCTTTGCAAAGCATGAGTATGCCAACTAGACATGGCTCTACTGTTCTTTAGGAAGAGTCTGCTGATGGCTGTATGGCCTATAGCAGAACATCAGAAATACACAATTTCTCCTCCATACAGAGAGCAGCTTGTCTCCCTCAGCCCATTGCTCCAGCCTACAGTGAAGTCACAATATTAGCTCTGTGATATCACTCTATTTTCCATAGCAACAGACTCTGAGGTCACAAATAAAGGATTATGACTTTACTGAAGGATTAAGGAAAATGAGAAGCTGGTCTGTCAGGGAGATGGGTCTTATTCAAAATAACAGGAGCTAAGGGAATGCTGAAAATAAATGGCTTAGTAAACTGTCTCTGCTTGAAACGTCCCCCCTTTTCAAGGGCACTATAGATAAAAAGTCCTGCTTTCTTCTAAGGCTTCCTAGGGACCCACTGAATTGGCAGCTATCTCCAGAGCTACCACAAGAGAAACTGATTCTGGAACAACTTGCAGAATTTTTGCTCCCTCTATCATTTGGTTTCATAAAATGTTTCACAGGTGTCAGTCATACTTGCTCTCTTAGAATCCTTTGCTGGCCGGTTTGTGCACAGGCTTCAATGGCATTTCAGAGTAAGCGCCTAATCTGACGAAGTGGCCCAAGATTAAAAAAGGAATGGGAAATTTGCAAGAACTCTGCCTCAACACATCTTTATGTGAGGGAGCGGCTTTGTGAGGGGAATTCCAGGTTAGGAGACAGTACTCCCTAAAAAGTTTATATATAAGCATATAATATATATTATATGCTTGCATCATGGATAAAGAATTCACAGTGGATTTAAAATGCAAGAAACACCAACAATTAGAAGGAAATTGGAGAATGCACTGCACTTTTCCTGCAGTAACAGGAAGCCATATAATAAGAATTGTTGCTAAAGAAATATAAGAATCACTTCACTATATGCCAAATGACTTGATTTACTTTTCAACGATAAATGATTTGCTGCTCGATAAATACTATTATGTATACATGTTTTCTAAATTAAATAATTTATTCAGTTTTTAGTTTTAAATTTTTCCAACCCCCCAACTCTTTCCATCTAAAAACCCCCTCCATCCTGGAGCAGATATAGAGCGGGTGAGTAAAAGCCGACAAGCCAAATTTAGCACTGACTGGTACTCTGTGGAAACCTACTCAAGTCAGTTTATTAATAGTGACTTAGCCATAGGCCAATGTGACAAAACCAAAATATATTACAATAAAACGAACTAAACCCAGAAATTTAAAATATGAAAATACATATAAAACCAAATTAAAAAGAACATAAACCAATTAAAACACACATAATCATTGTGCCACTCGCCTTCTCCTTATTTTACCGGTAGCAGCTGACTATGCAAATAAGGCAACCGATCAGATTACAGATACTTTGTCAGTTCCTAACAAATATTCTCTTTTCTGAAAGGTTATAGGAAAAGGCATCCAGGACAAAACTATAAAAAGCTATCTTGACCTCAAGTGGCAATACAAATCACAATATTATAAATAATGGAATAGGTCTTCCACCTGCCCAGGTCCACATGGACAAAAGCGATTACATTTCCTGTGGAAACCTGAAGGCTTCCATGAAATTGCACTGAGGGCAGAGGCAGTGAATTTGGTCTTGAGCTTTTAAAAGCACCTAGACTTCAACTGGGCTTTTGATTCTGAGGCACGGTGAAAAGAAAATGGAGGACAAGGAGACTAGAAAGACTGGTTTATGAGCAGTGACCTACGCTGTGATGCATTCTTAGTGGAGTTTCATGGTGTGAAAATATCTTGCAACTTCCCCAGGATTGGGAGAAAAAGGTCTCTCCGTAGCTTATTCCTCCTCAAAGGAGTGATTTTTCACCATTACAAGTGCACGTGCTAGTGCCAATTTCAATTCCACAACTGCGAGAGGTTGTGGGACTCTGTAGTGTCTAATCAAGACTTCAATGGGAATTCTGTGTGTGAAGGGTTAGTAGACTTGGTGCACTAGGTAGTAACTGGTTGATCACCAAACCTCTTCTCTTTACTTCATTATTTTTAGCAAATTTATTTCATGATTCTAAGTACGTTCTGCATTTTTGCAACATGTATCAAAGAACATATTTTGTGCTTTGATCACTGGCAGTGCATCCAAAGCTCCAGAGCGCTTCTAACAAGAAGTCCCTGAACCACATCAGAGTTGCTTATTTCACCACGGAGGCCATGTCTACACTACCCACCGGATTGGCGGGTAGTAATCGATCTATCGGGGATCGATTTATCACGTCTTGTCTAGAGGTGATAAATTGATCCTCGAATTGACGCCCGTACTCCACCTCGGCAGGAGGAGTAGGCAGAGTCAACGGGGGAGCTGCAGCGGTTGACTTGCCGCCATGAGGACGGCCAGGTAAGTCGAACTAAGATACTTTGACCTAAGCTATGCGAATAGCATAGCAGAAATTGCGCATCTTAGATCGATTCCTCCCCCCCCCCCAGTGTAGACCAGCCCTGAGACCTAAAACTTTCTAAGCCTGCAGACATGCAGACAAAAGGTTAAATTCAGCCCTACTGTAAAGTGGCAAAGCTATGTTGTCTTCAACTATGGATATGTTTTCACAGCAAAAGCTGTGCATGAACTACCTTGAATCCAACTAGCACAGGTAACAAAAGCAGTGAAGACAACATAGCACATGCACTCAGCTTATTAACCTGTTCTGGAGCCAATGCTGCACTATCTTTACTGGTGTTGTTACCCAGGCTAGTGAGACTCAAGCTGGCCCATGCACAACTTTTGCTGTGTAGACGTACCCTGAGTTGTGGCTGCTTACTCTAGAGCTGAATTTGGCCCAGATCATCTACATTAAACCAGCTTTTTACCAAAGAGACTAATAAATACATTGTTCAACTAATGGACAACAATTAGGAAACCTAGTGTGCCAGCCTGCACACAAAAGCAATAGGGCTATTTAAACTTCCCAGTAGCAAAGAACAAAAAATCGGCCTGCTCAGTAGTGTGTCTGATGCCAATGCAACCTCAGAAAACTTCATCCTATGGAGTGCTGTGAACCTCTTCAAATCAGCCAACGTGCAAGAATTAAATGAGTAAATTGTGTGAATGCAATTCCAAATTCTCCCCCCCCCCATAACAATCACTCAGAGGCCAGCCCTTTATTATGGGTTAAAAAAGGATTCAGCACCTTAACTTCACTCTCAGTATTACACGATTATGCTAAAAACAGCTCATACAACATCATAGCAGTCATTCTGCCTGCAGATACAAGTTAAAATGCTCACCTCCAATTCCTAGCTCCTACCATATAAATAGAGACTGTATAAAGCCAGTTATTATTACAAAACTTCTTAAATATGATATAGTGGGTAATTAGTTCAAAAGGGAATGAAAACACTCTACGCTACAACCTTTCAGAGATCCAGTTCATAATCCCAAAAGATTCAGAAGCATTACCTCACTGCAGCCTTGAGACAAATTGAGCAATCACTCTGGGTCTTACCCAGCATACCCTAGTCTACACAAAGACAAGAGAGGCGTGACCAATCACATTGTGGCTAGCAGGCAGGGTTTGAAAGCTCCCTCCCTGCATTGCCCATTGACATGCTAGCTGGCAGCCTACTGAACTTGTTGTCATGGCAACACATCCCAGCTGCTCTCTGTGGAGGCTTGTTACATTACTTTTTTTCTTTTCACCACTTGCTCTAGCTAATTAAAAATTTAGACCTATGTTTTGCATGTTGGATGCAAACAGCAAAAACACAGTCTCCTTGTCTCGGCAGAGCAGAGCTAAAGACGCTCTGAAAAAAAACAACACCTCAGTCCTATGAAGTCTCATTACAACCAATCAACAGAGAGACAGCTGGGTAGATGTGGCCAGATGGAACTTGTCGCTAAAGCTAGTCTGCTACAAAACAAAAGCATGCATGTAGCAATAGAGACTCCTCCCCGTTTCTAACATACAAACCTACTCATGCAACATGCTATAATATTTGCATTCTTCCAAGTCAACCTGTTATTTAAATATTCTTCCCGATACACTACTACACGACTGATTTAAAGACACTTCACCCATAATTCCATAATGTAAAACACAATAAAGATGCCAACACTTCTAGCAAAACAAAAGCTACCTAATCCCACATCCCTAATACAAAAGTTGAACACAACACATTAGATCTTTACAATTCACAGCTCCATTGTTAGCAACAGTGGGCTAGAGTCATCCAGGGTATAACTTTTAAGAAAGTGATTTTCTTTGCTAGTATTAGGGTGGGTTTCTTCATCAGTACTCTACACTCATTGAAACATGCCATTCTCCCTGCTTGTGGCAAAGGGTTATGCAGATTCTTGACACTTCAAAATGCAATAAAGACATGGAACGTTTCTCCCTGTCTGTATTACTAAACTTAGCAGTGAGATGGAACATTCACTGGAAATCCAGCTGATGCCAACTAGTTTCAATCATAAATCTAAATGATTACAGAAATAAAATCCATCCCCTCTACCCATTACCTAAACATAAAATATTGTAATTAAAAATACATCTTTTTATTCAAATGACTTCTGAATTATTTGGCCTATTTTAAAAAAATTAAATAAAAAAAGTCACAAAAATACTCTCCCTAGTTGCAGTTAAGGTGGGGTCAGTACTTACATTAACACTGCCTGATTTTCCCTCTTGTATACACTAATGTTTAAATAGGCAAATAGAAAAATAAATACAAATATTTTTACATAAGAAAGGTTGAAACACAAACCTTTGAAAACCCAGTATACCAAAAAGCTACAACTAAACTTTTATCTTCAACTGATATTACTCTGTCCTTAACCCACATGGTAAAAATAGTGGTAAGTAAACGCACAGTCATCCACTGAAAAGCGTGATGGTCTGGCAGGACAAACTAGCATGTCAGGACTGTCAAGATTCTGTCTGCCATGCTGGAGTCACTTTTCTGCTCAAGCATGCTTTTACTTGAGGCTGAAAACTGCTTCAAAAGTGGACATAAGAATTATCCCACTTGTAAATCCAAAATGGTGTCCACACTGCAAGAGCTGAGGGTTTGGGACTTCACAGCCCACACGATGCAGGTATTCATAGCTGTCCTGGGGGGTCTGCTAGGCTAGATCTACACTTAAAACTCTGTAGCAGCACAGCTGCACTACTGTAGCGCTTCAGCGTAGACACTCACTACAATGATGGGTGGGGTTCTCCATCACTGTAGTCAATCCACCTCCCCAAGAGGCAGCAGTTAGGTTAATGGGTCTACCCTGTGGGTTAGGTCAGCATAGATATGTCTCCCTGAGAGATGTAACTATCCAGATGTAAATTTTCAGAATAGACCAGTCCTTAGACAATATCACACTGACTTCATACTCCTCCAGTACTCAGACACAACAAGGGAAATTAAGAATGGATTAGCAGTCAATTAATGACAAATTCAGCCTGAACTTGAATAACCTTTCACTTCATGGGTTCACTTACCCTTTGCATGACTTAAACGGAAGCTGTGTAAACGTTATTAGGGCCATAATTTGATGCATTTAAGTTCACTAGGAAAGTTTTGAGAATCTATCTTTAGAAAAAAAGAAAAGAAATATCTTTCACTTGAGTGAGAAGAAGTCAAGGTAATGCAACACACACAATGGGCTTTTTATTTGGTTGATTTTTAAAGGCTTTCTTTTAATTTCAGAACCATTCAAAACAATGGTTCTGAAGAAAAAGATGACTGATAGCCAAAGGGAAGCAAAATCAATGGAGGAAGTCTCCAAAAACACACCATGAAGAGGGCGAGATCCTTGCCCCTGCTCCAGACTCCTTATTCCAAGTAGAAGGCCTTGAGTGGCATAAAGGGGCCCTAAAAGAGGAGATTATTTACCTGTAATTGGAGGTTCTTCGAGATGTGTGGTCCCTATTTGGATTCCAAACATGGGTGTGCATGCGCACCAGGCACCGGAACAGTTCTGTACCAGTGTTTGTTGACCCACATGTGCGTCGCCCTCGTGTACAGGCCACTATGCAGCCAAGGACACAGACCTGATAATGGGAGTGTCCAACCATAAAACAGAGGAACTTTCGGTGAGCTAGGTGAATGTCTATGTGGAAATAGGCATCTTTCATGGCGGGAGCCACGAACCAGGCTCCCTTGAAAAGGGGAGGGACAATCAAGGGAAGCATCACCATCCAGAATGTGAATTGATTTATAAACCTGTTGAGCACTCAGGAGTCCAGAAGGGGGAAGGGGCCCCTGCTCTTTGGAATGAGGAAGTATGGGGAATAAAAGCCACAGCCCCAGTAACGGAAGGGAACTGGTTCTATGGTGCTGTTTCGGAGAAGGGAGTCTGCTTCTTGTCTGAGGAGATCATGATGGAAGGGATCTCCCTGGTCACCTCAGGGAGGGCAATGAGGGGGGGGAAAAGAGGAATTTGATGGAGTACCCATATTAGCCAATGTCTAGCACCCAATGGTTCGTGATGACCTTGCCCCAATTGCTGGGCAAGATGGCCTCCCGAAGATAACATGGGTCACCATGGTGGGGAGAGGAGGAAGTTTATGGGTTTTGACTTGGAAGTCAAAACCGTTTAGACTGGCAGTGAGGGCGGGTTGAAGCAGTGGGGGCAGTAGTGGAAGAATAGCGTGGCTGCTGGGAGGCTCCTGCTGGCATTGAAAGTAGGGCAGACAGGGGCCGCAGGGACGGGGACAGAAGGACATTTGTTGCTGACAGCTCAGGGCGTAAATGCCAAGCGATCTGAAGGTGGCGCAAGAGTCCTTGTGAGAATGAAGGGATTCGTTGGTCCTGTCACTGAAGAGTTTGTGGGTGCCAAAGGAGAGGTCCTCAAGAGCGATCTGGACCTCTTTAGGAAATCTTGACACTTGCAGCCGGGAGTCCCGGTGGAGCATGACGCCATTCGCCAAGGAGTGGGAAGTGGTATCGGTGGCATCTACAGCTGCCTGAAGGCCCACATTGGCCATGAACTGGCCCTTGTCTACCAGGATCTGAAATTATTGCTGCTTCTCCAGTGGCAGAAGTTTCTTTAAACTCCGTAAACTGGGAGTAAGTATGAAAATTGTATTTCGCCATAAGTGCCTGGTAGTTGGCAATACGAAACTGGACTCCCATGAACCTTCCTGCCCAAGAGGTCCATTTTCTTCACCGACCGGTCTGGAGGAGTAGACTGAAGATGATGTTGGTGAGCAGTTCCAACTCTGTGTGGACCACCAGCAAGTGAGGGGGTGGGGGGCAAACAGTAAGTCTGCTCCCTTTGACAGGACAAAGTATTGCCTCTCTGCCCATTTGGGGGAAGGAGCACAGGAGGCTGGCATGTGTCAGTCCATCTGCACTGGCTGCAGGATGGCCTCGTGGATGGGAAGTGCAGTGCAAGAGGATTCTTGTGGTTGGAGGATATCCAGAAGCTGGTGGTGCGGGTCTTGGACCTCCTCCATCGGGAGTCCAAGATCCACTGCCATGCACTAAAGCAGTTTGTGGTACTGCTTCTGGACATCAGGAGGAGAGAGAGAGAGAGAGAGAGAGAGAGACGGAGGGTGGAATGAGCGCTTCATCCTGTGAGAAGGAGGTGGGGACCAGAGGAACTAGTTGTGCTACTCTGTCCTCTCCTCCTTCAGAAACCAAGGAGGGTGCGGGTTGGACTGGGGATGGCCTGTAAGATGTCACTGACGGTGCGCCATGGTCCTGGTATGGGTCCCCTGGGGGCCAGTAGCGCCAAGCGTAGGGGGTCTCTGGGCAGCGGTGGACCCCACAGGTACTGGTAGCATGGGTCAGTGATAGGGTTGTAAACTGGGGGATGATGTGGTCTGCGCCTGGGATCCAGACTGCAAGCCTGGGCAGGAGAGAAGGAAGGGTCCAGCTCCAAGAAACCCGCAGACTTGGAGAATGGATCCGGGAACAGCAGAGCTGACGATGCCGGTGGTCCATGGCGGGTGGAAGGCACATGCCTCTCTGGGAGGAAGAGTAAAGGTTCATCCACTGGAGAAGTGCCAGGGGGACCCAAATGTAGCAGTGAACCTGGGTATTGCAGCAGTAACTTCCGCAATGGGCAGCAGCAGTTCCAGGCAGCTGGGCATATAGAGGACTGCTTGTGGCAGATCGAAGGGCCCTGTGGTGTGGATGGTGCCAGCAGCTGACCAAAGTCAACGTGGATGTTTTTACTGAAGTGCAGACATACCCACTGAAGGCAAGGCTGGGATGGATGTGCTGGGACAGTGTGGAGATTCTTTAAAATGTGTATCAATGCATCATGTCCATGGTACTTATATTCACTCCAGAAGGACTGTGTAATTTCCAGAGTAACACTGTTTTGGATTGTTTACATTTTTATGAGGTCCCTGAGTGCTGGCAATCAACTCTGCCTTTCTAATATCATTGAATCACACCACTCTCCCAGCCAGGTGCAAAGAATGATGCTTTATTGAGTGTCATCAGGGTGCATTGCTTGGCACTTTACAAGACTACAAAGAAAATTGTACACTGCTTGGGGCAGGGACTATCTAGTTCAGACACAGCCAAAGCATTTCAGACACAATATGCAATGGGGTGTGAGTGTGATAGCACTTCTTTCTTGTCAACTACAATTTTACACACATCATTTTTTTTTAAATTGCTTTTAAAAAGACTCACAATATTGGCTTTGGGTTCAACAATCTAATAATTTCCATTATTAAACATTCATGCTTCCCACCCCCCGCCCTCAGGTGCGTATGGAGGAACCTGGCAAACAACAACAAGAACACAAAATGATTGACAACAGCTTACAGCTAAACAAACAACTGCTCAACCAAATTGCATAAGTCCTTAAAGAAGAGCCACAATGGTTAGGTTAAAGCTAATGAGCCTACAGTCTGAAAATATGGTTTCTACTTGGCATCACTTATTGTATTTAAAGAGATTATAAGGAGGGAATTGTTGCACACATATTTATGCAATATTTGAACACAAGGCATCTTTTTTGTCTTTTCACTTTATGGACTTTTAAGGTACTCATTGTAGCTGGAAACCTAAGAGAATCTAACTACTTCTACATAAAGGTCTTGCCCAAAACAAGAGTTACTGAAATTTTGGTTCATTTCTGGAGGATCGCACATTTTTTGTTTGTTTCATATTTTCTTCTTTCCCCTGTAAAAAGACTATTACCTTGACACTGGCAACAGTTCAGTCAAGTACTTCATTTATTCTCTCCTCCTACTGGATCCAGGTTCAGAGATCACACAAGATAGCTCTGATTATCAAGCAACTTATCAAGCGGTGGCACGTATTACAAATGAAGCTTTGATCCTCCCAGCAATGAACAGCAGTAAAGCCCTCAGAAGAGTTTGCCTGGCAAGGGGGACAATTAAAGTGGTGTATTTCTATTAAGACACCCTTTCTCCAAGCACAGAGAGCATGGCTACAGAAAAGCTGTGCACCCAAAAATCCGTAGCTCCCAGGACGGTACTTCAGCGCAACCGGTGCAAATTAAAGCAAGCTTCACTCTGATCTAATCTGCACCAGGAGAACAGCCTGACACCAAGATCGAGGAGTAGAAAGGTGTCTTAAAGCCACAATCTAGAACTCAGCATGCCCTAGTCCAGGGGTGGGCAAACTTTTTGGCCCAAGGGCCACATCTGGGTGGGGAAACTGTATGCAGCGCTATGAATGTAGTGCTGGGGGCAGAGGTGCGGGAGGGAGTGCAGTGTGTGGTGCGGTGTGCAGGAAGGGGCTCAGGGCATGGGGTTGGGGTGCAGGGTGTAGGAAGGGGCTCAGGGCAGGGAGTTGGGGAGCGGCAGGGGGCTCAAGGCAGGGAGTTAGGGGGCTCAGGGCAGGGGGCTGCGGTGCGGGGTACAGGAGTGGTTTGGGATGCGGGCTTACCTTGAGCGGCTCTGGCGTGGGAGCAGCGCACAGCAGGACTAAGGCAGGCTCCCCGCCTGCCTTGTCCTGCGCCACTCCTGGAAGTGGCCAGCATGTCCAGCAGTGGCTCCTGGGGTGGGGGTGGGGAGGCAGGTGACTCCGTCGCACGCTGCCCTCCCCTGCGGGTACCACCCCCGAAGCTCCCACTGGCTGCAGTTCGCCGTTCCTGGCCAATGGGAGCTATGGAGGGTGGTGCCTGCAGGGAAGGGTAGCGCATGGAGCCCTCTGACCCCCTCACTCCCCAGGAGCAGCAAGGATGTGGTGCCAGCCGCTTCTGGGAGTGGTGCGGGACTAGGGCAGGCAGGGAGCCTGCCTTAGCCCCACTGCAAAACGGGGATGGCAATCTCGTGGGCTGGACTGAAAGCACTGATGGGCCGGATCCGGCCCGTGGACTGTAGTTTGCCCTCCCCTGCCATAGTCACACACTTGCTCATTTGGACCATTCATACTTATTGTCAACAAAATCTGAAATTGTAATACTCATCCTATGGAAAATTTTAGAGATTAGCCCATACCCATAAATAAATAAATAAATAAATAAGTTAAATGATGTGCCATATCCTCCCTTTATAATAGGGAGGCTAGGGTTAAACAGACAATTTGTATCTGTCTATCAAAATGTTATTACTGTTCTCACAACGTGTTACCTAAGAGTTTGTAAGGAAATACATACTCACATGGAGAGAAATATGCTAGAAATTATATATTCTATATCTACACCTAAATTTTGTCTACACTAAGAAATCTGACCCATTGTCAAGACCACATCGGGTGCCTATAATGGATGCTGCTGAACCAGTGCTGAAAACTGTTTAACTACAAGTGTAGACAGGACCAAACCATTTAGCTCCACTTCAGAAAGCATGGCTGAGTCCTGCTCAGGAGACAGTTCAAACCATTCAGCACCAGTTCAGCCACATACATAGCTGATATCCACTGTCAGCAATAGGTAGATTTCTGAGTGCTGACAAGGCTCCAGACACCAAACCACTCCAGCCTGCCCAACTGTTTGAAACAGAGCCATTGCTAACAATTATTTTCAGCAACAGGCTTTCCCTCAATTAATATTGAAAGTAGGTTAAGCACTATTGTAGACAAGACAAAAGCAATTTTCTATTCAGAGGGTGTGTTTAGCATTATCTATACTAGAAACATTTTGCAAAAATTCCCCTTTGTTGCTAACACAGTTTTAGTTCCATCAGTGTTAGCAGCATTGGGAGTCCTAGTATAGACATGCCACTAGCTGCCACTGACGTTTTAAGCCCAGTGTCATCTAATGTAGCTGCTCACTGCAAGTTTAATCAACATAATGTTTAATACCCTGAGGGCTCACCTATCCTACAGGTGCGATTTTCAAAGGGGCCTAATAGAGTTTAGTACCTAAATTCCATTGACTTTAAAACTTAAATCCCTTTGAAAAGACCCAGCCTAGATCTTCTAGCATTTGTCTTAGCAATGGTGAGTAACTTTTGCAAAATATCCCTAGAGTGGATAAGGCTAATCATGCTCTCTAAAATGGTATTGAAACCGTTTTACCCAGTTTACCAGGCCATTGAGAACGAATGAATGATGCTTAAGTTGCTCAAATGTATAAGCATGTCAATGGAGAGCATGCTCTCTGTAAATATGTTTGAACACTTTTTTCCTGACTGCACTAGGACATAACCAGTTTCAGCAGTAGTTCAAGGGGATTTGGTGAAAACCATGCCCAGAAATGACCAAATTCCCCAGATATACAGCATTTTTGACATGCAATATTAATTACACCTCTAACCCGATAGAACGCTGTCCTCGGGAGCCAAAAAATCTTATCGCGTTATAGGTGAAACCGCATTATATCGAACTTGCTTTGATCCGCCTGAGCACTCAGACCCGCCCCCCTCCCCCCCGGAGCGCTGTTTTACCGCGGTATATCCGAATTCGTGTTATATCGGGTCGCGTTATATCGGGGTAGAGGTGTATTATAATGGAGACCAATAGCAATTAACAAAAAATTAAGATCCTGCATTTTTGTTCAATGAGAACTTCCACCAACTTCAGTGCAAGGAATGTAGGATCACACTCCTAAATATACAAGACTATGGCTGGTTGGAAAACTTTGACAGAACCATTTTCCAGAGGAAATAAAGTTCAGTTTAACTCAAAATGCTTCGTAAAATTGTGCTGAGTTCACTGACATTTTTATTTTGGAGGAAAAATAGGGAAAGTTTGGACAAGGTCAAAAAATCCCATTTTGGCATTTTCAGAACAAAATGTTTCAACTTTTTCCTTTCAAAATGACTTTCTGTTTAGAAATTTTTAAAATTTTGTATTATATATCATAAAATTTTAAAAGACAAATTCAAAGCAAAATGTTTTGATTTTGTTTAAATTAAATGTTGTGAGTGATCCAAAATGAATTTTTCTTTGGAATTTTCTTTCACAGATAGTTTAGGTTTTGTTCTGAATTAGAACAAAATCAAATTTTGAAATCTTGAAATCCTCTGCAAAACAGAATTTCTGTTCTCAGCCCTATTCCACACCATCCACTGATTTTTATGAGACATAACTTTCAATACATATCTTAAGAAGATAATCTAACATCGCACTATTTCTTGGAGGGGGGGAGAAACGGTCTTAACATTTTAATTCTAAACTTCCAGTCTACGTACATAAGTTTTGTGGTTTGCCAGTTGTTGCCGTATTTCATATCCACATCATTTGAAAGTTCCTGTCCCATTAACTTCCTTTGTGAACTGAATATTCTATACATTTGTATATGTTTAAAAACATGTAGGCAAGTAATAGAATAGCAAGCCTATGATAATATCAGATCAACCTAAATAGCTTTCTATTGTTTCCCTCCTCATTAATTTCCAAATTCCTAGTTTTATAAGCTTCATTTATTTCTCTACCAATAACAGAAGTTACTCTCAATATGTTTGACAAATATATTTCTCCCATAGCTGCAGCTACAGATCTTTAATAAAAACAGTGGAAATAGCTAACAAATATTCTTTTAATTTTTGTAAAGCCATTTACCCTGCATGCGCATTTGTGTGGAAAATGTTTAAACTGCTCCATTAAAAAAAACCTACAGTCCTAAGGGAGCTTTTAGAGTTAAATACAAAACAGTTTCACAGAGATCGAGGGCATTAAGTACTTCATGCATGCAAGGGGAAAGAAAAAAAAAAAGGCTTGCAGAAACGTTCCAAAAAGAAAGCAGGAATATTTTAAGAACTCATACAACAATCACACTGAAAACAAACGGAGAAGAAATTAAAGGCAACAGCAGATAAACTACAGAACAGATTATTTCTAAAGCCTTAGTCAATATCTAATATATATGATTGTCAAAGGAATTTCTTTTCTAATCTAAAATGACACTAACCTTAAAAAAGTAACAAACCACACCACTCTTGCAGATCTGCATTGAACAGGTTTGTCCAACCTTCAGAAAAGTTGATAATAAAACTGGGCATTTCACAAAAGTTGTCCAACACTTGATTTGAAAATACTCTTTCTACAGGCCAGCAAAATATGAAAAGTGTGAAACTAGTAAAAGTAAACCCTAAACAAGCCGAACATTTCGGTCATGAAAGAGAAAGGGTTGCCCATTAAAAGTCAGTGAGGTAGTCACTCAGGACAAAACTCTTGGTAAAAAAAAAAAAAGAGTGAATGCCATTCAGATAACCACATGAATGTCGTTAAGGCACTGCAACCGAGCACTGGGCCTTCAGGTGTAAGTATGTGTCCCAGTGCTCCTGTTATGGCCCTCGGGCCATTTAAAACTGGGTGATGTAGCTGTTGGTCACATGCCTGCTTACAGTCATGTGTATAGGAACTTCCTGCCTCTTAGGCAGGGATGCAGACAGCAGAGATGCAGGGTCACACAGACTAGGGGAAAGGGTGGGTGGGGGGTCTCCACATCTGCCACCTGAAAGGGATGCAATTTCAGGGAGAAGGAGCCAGCTGGGAAAGAAGCCTCAACTGGGGAGAACTGTGAAGTCCTGGAAAAAGGGCTGTGAGAATGGTGAAACCCAGGAGACAAAGGCTAAGACAAGACTTTTGGGGTCTTGAAGCTATTTTCGGTTGCTTTGTTTTGAATCATGGCTTTAAATTACTCAAGAAAAGCCTTAAGCAAAGGAACTGGGCCATGCAATTGGAGCATGATTTCATCTCTCCTGGATGATGCATCAGCTGAGCAGTTTACATGGGTATTGTGAGGCTAATGGCCCAGACCCACCTCAGGAAGACAGATAGCCCCAGTGGAAGACTGTAGAGTGAACAGGGTTTTCCTGGTTTCAAACGCAGTGGCTAGGATTGGAAGAGGGCTCTGTGTTAAACACAGTGAGTGAGCAGAAAGAGTCTCTGTGGGTCCCTGGAGAGAAGGAGAGGCAAAAAGATAGCTGGTTCTTGGGACAAAGGTTGGCATGCCTTATCTGGGATTTCCACTGAAGAGGGCTGCCTATACACTGTTCTTGCTGTTGTTCACGGAATCAGGAAAGGTGTAAATTTCTGCAAAGAAACAAGTTGTGCTAAGAAACATCCTAATTGTGTCACCCATTTCTCATCCAAATGAAAAACACCCTGCAAAGACCTGAATTTTGGCTACCCTGGGCCAAAGGGACAATAGAGTCATAGATTCAAAAGCCAGAAGGGACCATTGTGATCATCTAGTCTGAACTCCTGTATAAGACAGGCCATAAACTTACCCAAAAATAATTCCTAGAGCATATATTTTAGAAAAACATCCAATCTTGAATTTTAAAATGGTCAGTGATGAAGCATCCACCAAGACCCTTGGTAAATTGTTCCAATGCTTAATTACTCTCACCATTAAAAATTTACATTTTATTTCCAGTCTGAATTTGTCTAGCTTCAACTTCCAACCATTGGATTGTGTTATACCTTTTTCTACTGCACTGAAGATCCCATTATTAAATATTTGTTTCCCATGTAGGTACTTATAGACAGTAATCAAGTCATCCCTTAATCTTCTCTTTGTTAAACTAAATAGATTGAGTCTCATTACAAGGCATGTTTTCTAATCCTTTAACCATTCTCACGGTTCTTCTCTGAACCTCTCCAATGCATAAACATCCTTCTTGAATTGTGGACAGCAGAACTGGACACAGTATTCCAGGAGAGGCCGCACCTCTCCCGAATACACAGATAATCTCTCTGCTTCTATTCGAGAGTTCCCTGTTTATGCATCCCAGGATCACTTTAGCTCTTTTGGACGTAGCATCACACTAGGAGCTCATGTTCTGTTGATTATCCATCATAACCCCAAAATCTTTTTCAGAGTCACTGCTTCCCAGGATAGAGTCCCTCATCCTTTAAATATGGCCTACATTTTTTGTTCCCAAATGCATATACATTTACATTTAGCTGTTTAAAACACAGATTGTTTTCTTGGACTCAGTTTGCCAAGCAATTTAGTATGCTCTGAGTCAGTGACCTGTCCTCTTCGTTATTTACCATCCCCCAATTTGTGTGTCATCTTTAAACTTTATCAGTGATGATATTATGGTTTCTTCTTGGTTATTGATAAAGATGTTAAATTAGTGTAGGGCCAAGAACCAGTGTCTGTGTGATCCCCACTGGAAATGCACCTGCTCAATGATGATTCCCTGTCTAAAGTTACATTTTGGGACCTAACAGTTCATCAGTTTTTAATCTATTGAATGTGTGCCATGTTCATTTTATATTCGTCTAGGGTTTTTTTTAAATCAAAATGTCATGCGGCATGAAGTCAAACAGCTTACAGAGGTCTATTACATCAACACTATTACCTTTATCAACCAAACCTGTGTTCTGATTTAAAAAAAAAAACATCAACTTAGTTTGACAGACTCTACTTGCCATTAATCCATCTTGATTTGCATTCATTACACTTCCCTCCTTTAATTTTTTATTAATCAAGTCCTGTATCAGCAACTCCATTATTTTCCCCAGGATCAATGTGAGGCTGATAGGCTTATAATTACCCGGGTTGTCCTATTTACCCTTTTAAAAAATTTGGCACAACATTAGCTTTCTTCCAGTCTTCTAGAACGTACGTAATGTGCCTAGACTTATTGAAAAATGAACATTTATGGTCAAGCTATTTCCTCACCCAGCTCTTTTAAAACCCTTGGCTGCAAAGTTATCTGGACCTACTGATTTAAAAATGTCTATTTTTAGTAGCATCTGTATAACAACTTCCATATATATAAGTGGAAAAGTAAAGAGTGTTGTCACCATATGATGAGACTGCATCATCTGTTTTTTCCCCAAATACAGAACAGAAATATTTATTGAACACTTCTTCCTTTTTCTGCATTATTTATAATTCTACCATTTTCATCTAGCAATGGCCCAACACCATTGTCAGGATTCTTTATGTTCCTAACTTATTTTTAAACACTCCTTTTTATTGTCCTGACCTCTGCTGGCCATAGATTTCTCCTTGTGTCCCTTGGCTTCCCTTATCAATTATCTACAGTTATCCTAACTTCTGAGTTATATTAATTACTATCAACTTTCCCTTTTTTCTTTTTTTAATAGCTGCCTTCATTTCCCCTCTAAACCAGGTTGGTTTTTTAAACAAAGCACAGCCTTCCTTTGTGGGATTGTGGATTTTGGGGCATGTAGTAAAGTGTTCTTAAATTATCCCAATTATTATTCACACATTCTTCCCATTAAATTCTTCCTCCCAGCTGATTTGGCTCAGAATTGTTTTTAGCATTGTGAAATGGGCCCTATTAAAGCACCAAGTATATATAGTACTAGGGTGGACTTTATTCCGCCTGCACATTATATATGTGATCAAGTCATGATCACTTGTACCTAAGTTACCATTAACTTTTAGTTGTGTAATCAGTTCCTCTTTATCTGTTAGGACAAGGAAGGTCTAATTTAGAATTCCCCTCGGTTGGCTGGAACACTTGTTGAGTTAGGAAATTGTAATCTATAATGTTTAGAATGTTACTTTAAAATCTGGTATACCAATTGGAACTGAAAGAATCTATGGAGAGGCTCAACCCAATTAGATCTTTATGAACTCAAGAAATTGATGTTTTTGGTGTAAATGCATGCATAAAATAAGCACCAGGAAAGGCGGGATTTGCTTCGCTGACAAATTCTTGATTCTTGGATGTTATATTTTGTGTAAATTTTGGTGCACCTCTCTCACCCTTCATCCATCTTTGTCATTTATGACATAGTTCTTCTGGTCAAGGACTTGGCCTACCTTGCACATCTGCCCCCAACATGGTACATTCAGATGCTACTAATGTACAAGAAAGAAAGAAAGAAATTCTGCAGGGCGCTTCCCACCTACCAGGAGGTGCTGGGTGTACTCCACTCCTGCTGATTTCCCTAAGAGTTAACGGTGAATGACAATTCATAAGGTGTAGTCAACACACTGCAGGATCAGGTCCAAAGGCTGCCTTTGTGCATGTATCTAGTAACAATACAGGTCAAGACTCATGAGGCAACTACACTAAAAACTTCTCGGGTGGCAAAACACACAGGGCCTTTTGGCCTGAAGCCTCAGTCTATGTGGGTATCTAATTAAACCTCACCTCATATAATGTGTTGCTGCTTCTGCAGTTACCACAGAACTACAGCAATCCATGAGGTTTCTATGGATTTAAAAAGACATCATATAATGAGACACAATTTCTCCAAAAATTCATCTGAAGACCTTTCCAAATAGCATCTAGTGCCACAAGCAACTGTCCTCAGGAATGCTCTCTCTAGTCCTGGGATCAAATTTTGTGCTCATTTACTCATACAATTCCACTAAATTTCATAGGACTGCAGGGGTACAAGTCAGCACTGAATGTGGCCCTGAGTTTTGCCAAAATAAACTGCCAACTGTTTAGATACATTGGCTTCCTCCATTTGCTGATGTTACTAGTCTGGTTCTCTGACAAGAGGCAAAATTTTGACCAAAAACAACAATGTGACTCACGCCAGATATCAAAAAAACATTAATACCCACATCCTATTTGCTTTCCTATTCAACTATACTTCACAAACAAGTTCAAAATGTAAGTAGGTGAAACTTACAAAGGTGGCGAGAGCTTGCCTGTTCTCATGAGCTAATGAATCAAAAAGTTAACTTTGCTTTCAAGAGGATTCTGGATTGTTGCTTCAGTGAGTCTGCTTTCAGTCTCACTCTGTCCCAATCCTGGCACATACTGCCAAAGAACACACACGGAGATCAGAAAGCCTTCACTTAAGATTCAGAAAAGGAGATGAAAAGTAAGGATGATTAGCAGTGTTTTCTATCAAGAAAAAATGGGGGAGGGGGAACAGGCATGAGAAGAGGCCAAGAATACAAAACAGGGAAAAAAGAAGAGATGATATAATGAGAAAGGGAAAATATTGTTCCTAAATGAGAAGGGAAGATGAAGAGAAGAGAGATCTAAAGGGTTATGAAAAAAAGGAAGGCAAAGTGGCAGCTTTTGAATTTCTAAGAGAAAAGCAGCTAAGAGTATTAGGAAAATAGAAAAGGTAAAAACAGAAAACAAAATTAAGCTAGAGGAAGAAAAGGGAAAGGAAGAATTAAAGAAGGAAGTAAGGGATTCATGCATTGTTTTCTTTTAAAAAATACTTAACAGCTGCTCAATTGACCCCTATGCTTTTCTTTGTGGTTTCAGGTAGAGGCCCTGCAGTAGGAGGGAGTGGAAATGTCTCTCCCATGGGAAGTTGGAACAGCTGGGAAATAGGGGGAACCTAACAACAAAACAAAAACAAAAACTGTCCATTTACTTACATGGATCTTCACATTTAGAAAAGTAAAATAATTGTTTTAGATCTGCACTTGAATGCCCCCCTGGAGCAGTGGCAGGATTGCACTCACCGGAAGTTCCTGTAGGACTTCTCCCTGCGCAGCCTTCCAGGGCTTGCCAGTGTGCAGCAGGACCTGAGCCATGGTCTCACCTGCTCACACCCATCTTACCTGGGGGTATGGAACACTAATGGCTGCACTAGCCAGCTCTCATTGTGCTTAAGTGGTGCAAATAGCCAAATTATAGCTGCTCCCTGCCTGGGAGCACCTGAAGGAAGGGGGAGAAAGAGAATCTTCTTGTACTCTCAGGGTACATCTACACTACAGGGGGGAGTCGATTTAAGATACGCAAATTCAGCTACATGAATAGCGTAGCTGAATTCGACGTATCGCAGCCAACTTACCCCGTTGTGAGGACGGCGGCAAAATCGACTTCTGCGGCTTTCTGTCGGCGGCGCTTACTACCACCTCTGCTGGTGGAGTAAGAGCGCCGATTCGGGGATCGATTGTCGTGTCCCGATGGGACGCGATAAATCGATCCCCGAGAGGTCGATTTCTACCCGCCGATTCAGGCGGGTAGTATAGACCTAGCCTCAGTGTAACTCCTGTTCAGAAATACTCTGTGTGTGCGTGTGCAGGACTTCCTCCTGGATAATGCAGTCTATGCTTGGTCAGCCATTATTTGTCCATATTCTTTTAGGACAGAATCCTGTTTAGTGTGGGTAGCGGGTAGATTAATACTAAGCCATTAGAGAGGGGGAAGTTGACCTAATGCTAAAAACATGCAGAGAGTTCTCGCTACCAATAGGACAATACATTCCAGATTTTTTTTTTTTAACTGTTTCTCCATTTCTCTCTTAGTCAGGACAAAGATTTAATACTGAGACATAAGAATCTTTCCTTGCATATTTTTTCTTTTAATATTTCTTTTTCTTGGAGAACAAAATGGTTTGAATTGTATCTGAGTCTGTGGGTATGTCTACACTGCAATCAGAGATCTCACTGCAGCATACCTGAGCTGGCTTTTATCCAACTAGTATGTGAGCATCACGCATAGAGAAGCCATGGCAGTACAGACTTCAGCAAGGACTAGCAGCCCAGCTAGGGTCTTAGGCAGGTTTGTACAGCCCATGCTGCTATGGTTTCACTGCTATCAATACCCCCACTAGTTAGCTTAAAGCTAGTGCAGGTATGTCTACAGGTGCCACAATGACACCTCTGACAGCAGTGCAGATGTAAGGGTGGTGGTGGTGGGGGGGGGGAGGTTGAGGAATTTTAGTTACAGCCCAGAGAAGTGTCTCACAAGAAAGGGTTTGTAACAGCCCTTTTGCAAACAAGGGAGAGAAGTTTCAAGGTCTCAATCCTCCATTCCTGTGAACTCAAAATTCCAAGTGAAGGTCTCTCATTTAAATTTTATTCAATGTTCTGGGTCTCCTTTGCTGTATTATTTCACTACCAAAATGTATAAGCATTACAAATGGAAAACTGACGGGAGACCCCCCAACATCAACATCTACATGCCAATCACAAGAAACAAGACTTTTAAAAAAAAGTGACTGGTGCACAAAAATAGGACTTTTTGTGCCTACCACAGGACTGCAATTCCAGTTACTCCAGAGTCAGAATAAGCAAATTCTCTTAAAGAAATCATGGAAAATTTTAAAAATGAGGAGATAAATTAAAAAAAAATACTCTAACTTCACTGAACAGCGAAATCAAATTGCTATCTACTATAGTGACTAACATGGGCCAAAAGGTTAATGGAATGGAAGGGTACCTAGGAAACACCAGAGAGATGACAAAGTAAGTAATTTTGTTAAAAGAAACCAGTAACATAGTCTTCACCGTCCATGGACTAGACATGTTCTAGGCTTTCCCCACTTGGAGCACTAGGACTCATGTAGCATTCCCCCCCATGACCCCTCTCCACACCCCCCAAACTCTCTGAGCCATGTGGGCTTGGGGAAGAAAGAAATTCCAGGGAGGAGCCAACCCCAGAGAAATTCTAGCTAACAGAAGCAATAGCAAGGAGCAGCCTCAGCAGTACCTCCGCAAAGACCATCAGATGCTGATAATGTCAAAACTATTCACTACAGTTCTCTCTCAGAACTTTGTCTCAAGGGACTGTTTGCGCCAACCTTCACCTACACCCTCTTACAGTCTCTCCACCTCAGCCTCACTCCACCTGCCTCCTTATTCTCCCTTCTCCTATTGTCCCTTCCTTTGCCTTTCCAATTAGATAATCCCATCCTAATAAAACCCACCCAAAGAATTTTTAAAAAGAAATCATGTCAACCCTCACCTATTTGCTCTGCTTGTATGTTGGATCCCTTTCCCCTGTCCTTTGTCTATCTTGTCTATTGAGACTGCAAGCTCTTCAGTGCAGGGATCGTCTATTATTTTGTTACCTAGCACAATGGCATGCTGATCTAGGCACTATTAAAATATAATCAATCAATCTCTGCTCCACATCAGGCCTGCTAAACTCAAGTGGCACCCTTCAGCTTACGGAGCCAAGGTTTGAACTCCTGTTCATGGCCAGGTCCATAGCTATGGAACTCACTCCACCAGAGGTGAGGCTGAGTTCACATCTCACCATCTCTAGATAAAAATCGCAAGATTGACTTGTTTTGGCATTTTTTCCCTAGTCACTCAAAATGGCTCTCCTGGAAATTAACCACCATCTGATCACTTTAAGCAAGTGTTATAAGAATAAGAAGATAGTTTTTCCCTTTAAAGCATAAAATGAAGTATCTTTAAATTCTGAAGAGCATCCGGATGCTATGATACAGGCTCATTATATATTTAATGCAATAAAGATCCTAGTTCCAAGGTCCTTATTCGATGAACTCCCATTGGAGATCTTTGTTTGCAGAGGAGCCGTGGCCGGTGCCGGGAGCCAGAGTGGAGGCTGCTTTGGCCTTGCGAGCAGTGAGCAGCTCCAGGGGTAGCATGGGCCTGAGACATGGGCTGGGTGGACAGACTCTTGCTGGGAGGAACAGGGGCCTGTCTTGACTGGTTTGTCCTCTGCCCCAGCTCCATGAACTTCTATCCCGGGGCCAGGGAGGGGGCTGCCCGGGACAGTAGGGGGAAGGGACAGGTGAGGGTCACAGACTCTGCCAAGAAGAGCAACCCCTGCTGCAGGGTCGGTGTGACTCAGCCAGGGAGAGGCCAGGCTCAGGGAGCTGCAGACAGGTGCTAGAGCCCAGCTCTGCTACAGAGCTTGGAGCCCAAGCTGAGCCTGAGGAGTGAGTGGATGGGTGCAGCTGGGGCTGGGTGTGTATCTGGCAGGGTTCAGAGCAAAGGCTCTGGTGTGAGAGGAATAGCTGGAGCTGGGATTATGGGGCTGTTTGTGTTTGGAGGAGGGTGGGGGCAACTGACAGCTGGGACTTTGGACCGTGTGTGGGGATTCAGAGCTGGGGTTTTGGGTGGACATTTGGTTTGGGAGATCCATGTTCAGATCCAACATCTTGGGTATGTTTGACATTGGAGCTGGGGAAGTTGAAGGAAGCTGAAGGAATGTCTGAAGTAGGTTGTTTGGGATGCGAGTAGTATGTTTGGATCTGGGGGGAGGGGTTTGGATCTGGACTGCACCCATCACTTCTCCCTGGGGTCCTGTTTTTTCTGGAAGATCTGGTCCCCCTTTCACCATGTAGCGGTATTTGGCATTGGTGCAATCGCTACTGGAATACTGTGTCCAGTTCTAGTGCCCATAATTCAGGAAGGATGTTGATACATTGGAGAGAGTTCACAGAAGAGCCATGAGAACAATTAAAGGATTAAAAATATGCCTTATAGTGATAGACTCAAAAAGATCAATCCATTTAGATTTACAAAGAGAAAGTTTAGGCATGACATGATTACAGTCTACAAGTGCCCACATGGGGAACAAATATTTAATAATGAGCTCTTCAGTCTGCCACAGAAAGGTATAACACGATGCCTATAATGGCTGGATATTGAAGATAAACAAATTCAGACTGGAAATAAGGCATAAATTCTTAACGGAGAGAGTAATTAAATATTGGAGCAGTTCACCAAGGGTTGTGGTGAATTCTCCATTACTGACTATTTTAAAATCAAGATTGGATGTTTTTCTAAAAGATCCGCTCTAGGGATTATTTTGGGGAAAATTCCAAGGCGTATGTTATTTGGGAGGTCAGACTAGATGATCACAATGGTCCCTCTTGGCCTTGGCATTTATGAATATATTACTTGAAAAGAAATAATTCATGAAAACAATAAATAAGAGGGATTTTTTTAAACAACAGAATGATAGTTACTAGAGAACTGAGCTGCTTCAGGCCTGTGTCAGCTTGTGGGGATGCCTGCTGGACCGGAGGATCCAGACCCAATATGTTTCATAGTAAAGTTGACAACAGAAATACGGAGACTATATATAGTACCAATACCATAATTGCAGTATATTTACAGGAACACCAGAAGGTTTTTTCTATGGTGTGCAACAAGAAGATAGAGATAACCTAGCTTCAAAGAACACAACATACTTATTTTCCTGATTTTGAGCACCCTCACAGAGGTTCAAAGCAAGGAAGTGACACAAAGAAAAGGTTTACACATTTTGGTTGGTAAAATCTATTTACATACCCACCCCAAGTTCAGGTTGTTTAGAAAATTAGCTCATATGTTTTCTGGGACACTGCCTCAGCCAGACACCTATTAAAAAAAGCGTGAGAGAAAAATGAAGTGGCTGACTCAGTCTTTGAAAAATTCAATACTAGCACGGGGGAAAATACTGTGAAAGTATTTGCAGGCATTCATGCGAATAAAAATGCAAATTTTCTTCTATAATATTCACATCACACTTTATTAGATTTCTGAGAAAATAAGTGACTAGATTTGTTCACAAAAATGTTTGCAGAAAGAGAAAATGTGGTGAATGCTTGTGAAAATATGCATTTGCATAAGTATTCATAATTGAAGTGCTCCAGGGTAGATTGGCAGAGGCCCTGGAGGTTTTTCGTCTTCCTCCAGCATGGGAGGGGTCGCTTGCTGGAGGATTCTCAGCGATTTGAAGTCTTTAAATCATGATTTGGGGACTTCAACAGCTGAGTCAAGGGAGAGAATTCTTCCAGGAGTGGGTGGGTCAGCTTTTGTGGCCCGCATCATGCGGGAGGTCAGACTAGATGATCATAATGGTCCCTTCTGACCTTAGAGTCTATGAGTCTATGAAAGGTTTCATGTGTTTGGGAGTAGGGTTGCCAACCCTCCCAGTTTTGCTGGGAGTCTCCTGATTTCGTCGGGAGTCTCCCAGAATCATGCCACATCTCCCAGAGGCTACTGAAGCCAAACCGGGAGATTTTAGGTGCTGGAAGTCTGGCAGCACAGCTGAGCTAGGGCAGGCTCCGTGCCACTCTAGAAAGCGGTTGGCACGTCCCTGAGGTCTCAGGGGAGGTGGGGGGGGGGAAGGAGGTGGCTCCGCACACTGCCCACACCCCCAGCACTGACTCTGCAGCTCCTATTGGCTGGGAACTGCAGGGGTGACATTTGCATCCCTTCCTGCACCCCAATCCCCTGTCCCAGCCCTGAGCCCCCTTCAGCACCCAACCCCCCTCCCAGAGCTTGCATCCTGCACCCCCACCTGCACCCTAACCCCATGCCCCAGGCTCAGCCCGGAGCCCCCCACACTCTGAACCCCTCAGCCCCACCTCCCAGCCCAGAGCCCACACCCGCTCCCGCACTCCAAGCCTCTGCCCCAACCCAGTGAAAATGAGTGAGGGTAGGGGAGAGCGAGCAACAGAGGGAGGGGTGATGGAGTGAGCCGGGCGGGGCCTCTGGGCACGAGCAGGGAAGGGGGCAGGGCAAGGGTGTTTGTGTGATTAGACAGTTGGCAACCCTATTTGGGAATCACTGGCTAGGAAGCCAAAACATTTATGGCACATAGGTGGCCAAACACAGCACAAAACACAAAATAAGAGTTGTGAATGTTCAAAGCAAGTCATGGAGAAAATTAATGAGCAAGTTAAAGGCTGAAATATGTCTGCAGAAGCAATTCATATTTATTTACATTCATATTCATAAAGAAGTGCCTAACCAGGATCCCAGCACTTCACATAAAACTGTGAAATCCATATGAAACCTAACAATCTAGTCTACATCTAGCAGCCTCACCATACCACAAGGATCAAAAGAAAGACACCTAACCAACCACAATGCTAAAATAAATGAAATTATTTAGAATAAACAATTCATAAAAATCACAAGTCTGTGAGTGGTTAATGTACTAACACAAAAAAAGAATTACATTTGTTGAATAAGTGTTCAATGTTGAGATCTGGTTCGGCTATCTCCAATGACTGGAGCTGTTTTCTGTGACAGACAGAAGGACACCACACAGATATTTTGTTCTGTACCACTTCTGACAATGGATAACAATATCTTGCCTGAAGATCATGCTAATTATGTAGCTCCAAGTAATTTACAGCTTTGGGTGTGATCAAGCTATATGGTGCTAAGCAATGGCATATGTGACAATACTGCTAACATGACAGCTTAGCAATACATTTCACTGTGATATACATTATAATCAGTATAATCATTATACAGTAGTTACCTTAGTTATGCAATGAAGCGAATTGCCTTGGCTTTTTTATATGAAGGTTACAAGTCCAACATGGTATCTACATTCTTGCCCTTTTTGCTTTAATGTCTAAAGAGTTTCCCATAGGAGCAGTGACATCTGGCATCTTGGGAGATGCTCCTTTTTCTTCTCCCTGCCTGCAAATGGAGAATGGTTAATATTTATACTGGGTGAGATTCTGTGCTGAGCTTTGAAGAGGCCGCACACAACTCACAACCCAGGAGGAGGTGGGTGAAGGTGGGCTTTAAGCCCTTCAGCCACCTTTGCACACTCCCAACCTCAGGCTGCTCTGCGGCCCCCAACACAACTTAGTTACAGCAGCCTTCCAAGGCTGCCCTATGGGCTACATCAGTTCTTGGAATCTCTGCAGTGCAGCACACTGAAGCCTCACTTCTACACACCCCTTCTGCCCTTGGTACTATGGCTTATGAAGCATTCTTGGAAGGCAGCCTTAGAGCTGTTCTTCATGGTTTCTGCACTGACGGGATCCTCCCTCAGGCAGATCTGGGGCTTTTAATGCCCCTTGACACCACTCTGATCCCCTTTGCTCAGTGTAAAGGGGCAGAGTGGGGATGAGGACCTCCCCCTGTATTTAAAGGATAATTAGGCATGTCTTAAGTATTAGTGGTCTTAACGGCCACACTTTAATATTTTCTATCAATGTAGTTATTTGACTGGAGATTGCTTTGAAGTGTTGACTGTGTGGATTGGTGATCTGTCAAAAAAAATAGTAGTATTGACTTCAAGGACGAATTATAAAATGATAAGAATGGAAACAGTCAAAGGTCCAGAACTATGGCTGCACTATTAAATGCTCCTATAATAAATAAATTAAGCATCACATTCACTAAAATGGGCTATGGCCTTCAGGCCTAGGGGAGGAAAGACTACCTACGAGTTACATGTAAAAGATGTTGTTCAAGTGTTACATTTAATTCCCCCACAACCCCATCCCACATTTTTTTAACATGCAATCCTTCCTTCAGATGTGGAAATGTCCTTATGTAAAGCCTTAGAGATCCAAATAGGTTTCCAGTCACAAGTTGCATTTATGTAGCAGCCATTTGCAGCAGTGACAGTGTAAGGGATGGTAATACCAAGAACAAAATATGTGGTGGACTGAGTGGTAAAAGCACAACTGTTTCCCTCCCAACACGTCTCTGCAAAGCAAGCAAGAAGGCAGTAAGGTGCCTGAAAAGACCATGTGCAGTCTCTCTTGTGATTTGAAAACATTCTATTAAAACTTGAAGCGAAGTTGATAGGGAAACACATAAAAGACAAGATACCAAAATGAGAGAGACATCACACCCCTCCCGTAGACACATCCCATTCTGCCAGGGAGTGAACAGACAATTTTGCTCCTGTCTGGTATGTCAGCCGCCCTTGTTCCATCTCATAGCTGGTGATTAATTACTCTTCAGTAGAGCAACTCATCCAAGACCGGTCTTGAAAACAGAAAAACAATGAGGGAATCTTACACCTCACTGGGAAGTTCTTTGCATTATCCCTGAAACTGAAGATAATACAACAAATCAAGTGGAAACGTAAGGCAACGTTTTTGATTACTGAAAGTTTGTGCAGGTATCTAAGGACTTGCAGCATGGATAAGAAAAAAACAATTATGCTGGTTATATTAACTATTTAAACAGCACTGAGTACACTATTTGCACCATGTAAATAATACAATAAAAGTAATTCTGATGGAAATAAAACTTCTTTTGAAATCAAATACACAAACAAACCTATTCTATGAGCAACATGATATTCTGTGACACAGTGTTTTACTATCCACACTTAGTCTGGACTTTGCTTCAATATACGAACTGGCCCCTCCACTGTTCTATTACAGCAGAAACTAACACCTCAGGAATAGAGGTTGTTCGTAATTCTGAAATGTTCATAACTCTGAACAAAACGTTATGATTGTTCTTTCAAAAGTTTACAACTGAACATTGACTTAATGCAGCTTTGAAACTTTACTATGCAGAAGAAAAATGCTGCTTTTAACCATCTTAATTTAAATGAAACAAGCAAAGAAACAGTTTCCTTACCTTGTCAAAAAAAATTTAAGCTTTCCCTTTATTTTTTTAGTAGTTTACATTTCACACAGTACTGTGTTCTCTCTCTGTGTGTGTGTGTGTGTGTGTGTGTGTGTGTTGCTGCCTGATTGCACACTTCCGGTTCCAGATAAGGTGAGTGGTTGACCAGTCAGTTTCCAACTCTGGTGTTCATAACTCTGATGTTATACTGCAGTTTGTTAAGTTGACAGAACCTGTAATTCATGAATTGCTGCCATCTCTATGTTGTTTTCTTACTTCACACTATTTGTTACAGCTCTGAATAAAAACTAGACTTGCTGTAATTCTAATTTAGAAGACTAAATTATCCAGGTAACGCCATATATGAATGCAAACACCAAGCATCCCTCAGTAAGCTAAATAAAATGTATGGTAGTAATAAAATAATGAAGCATTCTTTCAGGCATATGCAAAGTCTGGTAATAGTTAGGATGTATGGAAAAATTTAATACTATTTAGTAACAGTTATGGATGTATGCATAAATTCAGTATTATTTCACTTCTAGAGATAAAAAATAGGATTTGGGAGATGTTTTTCAAAAAAGCAAAATTTCCTTCTGCTTCCCTTATTCTTGATAATCAAGATATTTCTTTTCTTTGTATATTTTATTGGACACAGAACTGCATACAAATAGGAGTAATAGTATTAAAGAATAAAACAACAACATCATAATAAGAGCCATTATTAAAATACTGAATGGTTCAGAGGGCTGCTAATGAGATATATTTCCAGATGACCTAGTCAAATCTGGCCAAAGTCAGTAGTGACTGAAAGACAGGTGGGCTCTATGAAGTAAGTTGACAGTTCACACCAATAAGGGGCTCTGCCTTACTCATGGCAATACATAATTTGCACCCTATAGCCCTTAATATGTATCAAGATTAATGCAAAAATAAAATAAAATAAAATAAAGCATGTGTGTGTACACAACATAAAAAAAAAAAACTTTACAAGTCACAACATGTCCCCAAACTAGAGGAATGGTTTGTGTTCACATTTTGACTCTCCAATATTTGTTAGCAAGTCTGTGAACATAAGCACATGATAGTTCGTGCAAGCTAACTAAGATCAGTGAAGACAGAGCTTGGCATCCAAGTCTGGGAAATTCTGATTGTAAATATATGCAAGTTTTCAATTTACATCACCAGCCTAAACTTAGAGACATTTCGTACAACAAATCAAGTACCGATTTAGGTCATGATCCTGCGAACACTTAGATACTTGCTTAACTTTACTCATGTGAGGAGTACTATTAACTTCAATGAGTTATTCACAGGAGTAAAATGAAGCATGCGCACAAGCGTGTGTTGGATCCGGGCCTAAGTGTGATCAGCTTTGTTTATTTTTTGAATATATTTAAAATTAAAATATAACAATAAAACCAGTTTGGCCATTTGTTGTCTTTTCCAATGGATTTTTAGAGGTGGTTTGGAGGTACCAGATGAGTATACAACACATAGTATTTCTCAAAGTGGAGGATGTGAAGGACTAGGTAGGAGCGGCATGGATGTGTGTGGAATAGGGTTACCATACGTCCGGTCTTTCCCGGACATGTCCGGCTTTTTGGTAATCAAACCCCCATCTGGGGGGCAATTTCCAAAAAGCCAAACATGTCTGGGAAAAATACTCCCTGGCTTACCTTAGAGCGGGCGCCAGGAGCTGCTGTGCCCCCTGACTCCTGGGCTCTGTAAGAGCCGAGCTGCCTGAGCGCTACCGGCTTCGGGCAGCCCCCATGCCTTCGGACCCTGCGCC